>NC_056748.1:290064775-290162275 GCF_019279795.1 Protopterus annectens | reverse complement strand
CTGTTATTCTGAATGTGTTCATCAGATTTACTGTGCACAGCTGGAACAAGTTCTCCTGTTACCAAACGCTGACAGAAGTAAGTCACCTGGGGAATGCATTCGCTATTTTGAATATGTCATCTTATCTTCATATAGTTTGCCAAGCTTTTCCTACAGTGATTTAACATTTGTCATCTTCAATCACAAGACGTAAACTAGTGGGACAGATCTTGAAGTACTCATTTTTATTTCAGTGATTGGCTTTGGGGAATATGCACTGATCTGCACTGTCACCCACAGGCAGTGTTTTTGCCTGATATCGGTCTGGATTATTTACTTGGGAAACTGTTTGTTAGTGTTTCGACTGACCCAGTACACGTCTAGTCATGTATCTTGTTGGTGCCTGCTTTACCAGATTAATTTTATTTGTGTTTCTACTGTCTGCTCATCACAATCAACTTCTATGTCATCATGTTTTTTTTTAATATTTGAGAATTATTTATGCCTGTTTTAATACAAGATTTAAGTTTAGTCTGTTTCACTAAATTAGCAGTGATAGTTATTTGCTTCCATTTGAGGAAACCTGTGTCTCAGTTCAAGGTTTCAGTTTGTACAGAATATTAAAAATAGTTCAAAAAAGCAATGAACGTCAAGGTATGGTCAGAATTTAATAAAAAACAGCAAATATTCTCATAGTGGCACAAAACAAATAAGCACTCTAGCACCTCGACTTCACATAAGCCTTCAAGGAGTACATTCATTACAAAAACATTCACCTTAAATACTCACAGTTGCCAATGAAATCATAAATTAATTTTTAAACATTTGTTAAAATTTTTAAAGATACATTTCCGCATAATTATTTATTAAATATAAAATATGACAGACAGATAATTGAGAGAAGTGTCAACAGAATAAAAAGAGAAAGATATGGTAAAGAGAATGATGTGGGATTTTACCCTATAGGGATAAGAAAGGTAAACAGATGAACATTTTTTTATAGTTATGACATATATTTTGAGAGATACTGTTAAACACATAATTGGAAATTATTGGAAATTCCTGTCTAGATTTCATGATCTGGAAGGATTGGTACAACAAAGTTTGTTTTTTTTCATACAAGAAAGGAAAGAATTTGAGGGATATGTTAGTACACACTAAATTTAAAAAAAACTGATGACAGCTTGCCATGCCAGATTTGGATAAAAGGAACAAAACCATGTGGGTGGTGCACAGGATGTGAATACATAGTGCAGACTTTCTCCAAATAATATTAACATTCAGGTGATAGGGGAATATCAGTGTACTACTGGAAAGGTCATTTATGCAATTAAATGTACTTGTGACAAATACTATATAGTTCAGACTAAACGTATGTTTAAAAGAAGATTGTTAGAGCATCTGAGAGGCATAAGGCAAGAGAAATTGGAAAGTTCTTTAGCTCAACATTTTAAACAGTACCACAATGGTAGTTGTATAGGCTTAAAAGCCACTATTTTAGAACATATACAGGGAGATAGCGATAGTGATTATGTTAGAAAGCTGTTATTGTACAAAAACACACTTTTCATTTTAAAATATGGCACTTTAATTCCACAGGGTCTGAATACAGACTGCTGTTGGAAGTGTGTTATTTAATTAAGTGGAAATGTATCTTAAAGAATTTTAACAAATCTATAACAATTAATTAATGATTTAATTGGCAACTGTGGTTATTTAAAAGGTTAATGCTTTTTGTATTGAATGTACTCCTTGAAGGCTTATGTGAAGCCGAGGCACTAGAGTGCTCATTTGTTTTGTGCTACTGTAAGAATATTTGCTGATTTTTACTTGACCATGCCGTTCGTTGTTTTTGGGATATTTCTCTTATTGTTGTCAAGAGTATTAAAAATACTTGCCTACCTCTCTTCTTTAGTTCTTTCTAGAATAACATAAACTGCTTGAGTTCAGTGTTAGTTCACAGCACTGGGAACATGCACTCATTTAATGTCACCTTTAAACAACAGAATGGATTCTGCTTACAGTTCTTACCATAACTGTTCAACTTTTTCTACCATACAGATAACTTGTATAGACAGTTAACAAAAATAACCAAATATTTTTATCATTAGGTGCATATATATATATATATATATATATATATATATATGTGTATATGTGTATATATATATATATATATATATATATATATATATATATATATATATATATATATCTGATAAATGAGCAGTTATAAAGGGGTTAATCCATCATCAAGCTATCCTGAAGCACATTTTTGACTTTGTTGATGTCTTAAAAATTGATAGAATTGTACAGAATTGTTTTCATATAATATTAATTACTGATACAAATTCTGGTGTGTGAAAATTCATACCAGGGACTGTTACGGCAAATTTGATGATGACACATTTCCTCATAAAAATGCATCAGAACATTCCGATAGTACTGTTTGTTTAGTTAAAATAACCCAAAGATATAATAAGATCAAAAACTGTTGACATTTAAATGTATATAATTTTATTTATTTATTTATTTATTTTATTTTACTTTACATTTGTTAACCGGGAAATTCCGACTGGACCAGGTCCATTTTCAGCGGAGGCCTGGGGAGAAAAGCTCCGGCATCTAGTTGTACAAAAACATTACAGCAAGTGTAATACACAAATAAGATGTAGTAAACAGGTTACAGCATATATGGTGAACACAGTAATATAACAAGAAATAACTAAACACACTCCATGTAAATAATGGTACAGGAAATAAGTAAAATGACAATGTCAGTTATACATTGGTTGGTTTGTTTGTTTGTTTGTGTCTTTCGGCTTTTCCCGGTTAGGGGTCGCCACAGTGGAACTCCAGTCCGTTAATGATTGGCAGTAGATTGCCTGGCAAGCCAGCACGTAAAGTCAGTTATACATTGGTAAGAGAAGAAGATATATTAAGTAAATTCTACAGTTAAAAGTTCAACTTTTGAAATGAACAAGCAGGCAGGTGATCAGAGAGCAATTTGGAGCGTTAATAGCAGTATGGGTAAGGTTATATCATATAGGGACATAACCAGGTACTAAGGAGATGTGATGTGAGGGAGTTTTTGAATATAGAGATGGAGGGGACAGTGGACACGGAATGGGGTAGAGAGTTCCAATTTCTGGCAATAGTGTGGGAGTACAGTGCCTTCCTGGCATTATTATTGGCCTTGGTGATGGGGAGGAGAGATTTTTCACTAGATCTGAGGTACCGGTTTGCAGTGTAGACAGTAAGTAGATTGGATATTGAGGGGTTTTTTTCAGCGTATTTGAGAATATTGTAGACTATACCCAACTGGTGATGGTTAAGTAGCTATGGTAACTTAAGCCATTTTAGTTATTTTAGTGCAGTACAGAGATGGGTTCTATAGGCTGAGTTAGTAGCAAACTTGGCTATTTTATTGTAGCATGATTCTAGTTTGTCTAGGTCACACTTTCTGATTTGGGTGAAGATTGGTGCTAAGTACAATAGAGTGGAGAGGAGGTGGCTTTGTGCAAGAGTGACTCTAGCTTTTTGTGAGAGAAAGGACTTATGCCTGTATAGGGATCCTAGCTTTCTGTGTACTAGTTTTATAGTATGTGAGATGTGGACATCAAAGTGAAGATTATTGTCAAATTCAAGGACCAGACGTTTGGTGTGGTTAGAGGGGGAGATGGTGGTGCTGTCCTTAGATGTTATGGTAAAGGAGAGGGGGGGGGTTGATCTATTAGGGGAAAATAGTAGCAATTTTGTGTTTTTGGGATTTAGAATTAGTTGGATACCTGAGATCCATTTTTCTACAGAGGTGAAGGTATCTTGAGTGAATGTTTGTAGGGTGGTGGGAGATGAGGCGAAGCAGATCAGGGTTGAATCATCTGCATATTGAGTTAGTGTGGCATGCTGTGTAGAGCTATTGAGGCTATTTGTGAATATAGAAAATAGTAGCGGGCCCAGTATAGAGCCCTGTGGGACACCTAAATGGTGGTTGGAAGTTGTGGAGACAGATTTCCTTTCCACTGGACAGATTGTTGCCTGTCAGATCAGTAGCTTCTGAACCAGGCAATAGTAGAGGAGGTGAATGATAGTGATGTTAGTGAGTCTAATAGGATGGAGTGGGAGGCCATGTCAAATGCCTTTGAGAGGTCTAGGAAAATGGCTGATACATATTTGTTATCATTCCTGTGAAGTTTGATATGATTAGTGAAGGACAGAAGGGCTGTGGTAGTGCTGCGATGTGGACGGAAACTATGTTGTGTGGTAGATAGGAGATTGTGTGTGTTAAGAAATGCCATCACCTGCAAGTGGATGCATTTCTCAAGAACTTTAGATAGGGGGCACAGTATGGCAATAGGTCAGTAGTTGGAGAAGTCATGGGATTACCTCCTTTATGGAGAGGAATGATGTGAGATACTTTCCAGAGTTTGGGTATGTATAGTGGAACCAGTTATTTTCCAGTTGCAAACTAGTACCAGCGGAGAAGAAAATAAGGCAGACTACTTCACCTAAGCCTGAAAATCTGCCGTCCTTTCCCCCAAGAGACATCGTCCTCTCCAGTTTCATATAACCTTTCCAACTCAAAACTGATGTCCAGCACTGCAGACAATGGAACTCTGGAGATGGAGAGTGGCTAATTCAGTCCAGCAGACCTATCATTAGAAGACCTGCAATCGATAAATATCATGACTTCACAGGAATTGCTATAGAAAGGAAAGGATTACTCTTCAAAAACATCTACAACCTGACCTGGGGACGTTATAACCTAGATGTACAATATCACAAAAGGAACATTTTGGTTCTTACTGCAGTTCCCCACTACACTGGTATCCTACACAGGCACGAGATAAAATTGACTGAGCATCACCAACCCACAGAAAAAAAGACAAACGGCATAATTCTGAATTCTTTTTCCCATAGAAAATCATTGCCAGTGAGATTTCTAATTGCATGAAGGCAATGATTCACTTCATTAAGTGGATTTCTCCTTTCTTTGATTTGTGCAACCATGGAATTAGAACACATACGTTTTGGGGTAAGGAGGGTTTGCCCCTCACCTTGAGGGATGCAGAAGGGTTTAACCATAGCCACTCTGCAAAAAACAAGCAGAAAGGAGATTTATTTGCCCTTTTAGATTTTAGGCATTTTTTTCATTCTTTCAGAATGTCAACTTTCAGGAAGTCTTCATTTCATAGTAGAACTCTAGCATAAGGCATATCTCTAGCATAAGGCATATCTAATCATCGGAACCATTGTTGCTCTGCAGTCTGACGCTGATTTGAACGTTCAGTAATTGTCAATTGTTGGTATGTTTTTAAACTCTATTGTGACTCTTTATAGTTTCCATGGACTCATCAAAGTTAATGGGGGAAGCAGCATGCTGTCTATGGCTTAAGGTAATTACCTTCATCACCACAGCAATAGCAATGTCACTTTACGCTTTGGCATGGTAAAGGGGAAGGAGAGGTTGTTCCTCAAAGGTATCTATTAATATTTTCCTTTTCTGTCTCTCTCTCTCTCTCTGGTCTTCCATAGCCATTGACCTAAGATAAATTGTCACGCATACACTGCAAGGATAAATATCTATATTGAATCAAGCTTGTGTTTATATAATAATTAAATATGCTTGTATCCAATATTATTTGTAATTTGTCTCACCTAATATCTGATATAGAGGTCTCTAGTTACATCCAAGTACACAAGGGGACACACAGCATACAAATTTAATTTCTATTTGTAGAATGTCTACATGCAACGAGATAAATGCACGTTTTATTGCTTTTTACAGGAAACTAAATATAGCATTACAGGGAACAATAAGGTTTATAAGAAATGAAGAGAATGGGGGGGGCAGTTGTTTGCAATCAGCCAAGAGTGATGTAATTAGTCTGATTCATCAATCACACAACTGGAAAACTCTAGAAAAATGCAAAAACAGAGAGGGCAGATGGTTAACACTGAAAGTAAGCACTGGAAAGGGAATTTTTCTAGTAGGGAATTTTATGGACCAAATGCAGATTCACTACAGGCTTTTATAAATTTTTCTAAAATGGTAGAACAAATAGGTTGTCCTTATAGTGTTGCAGTTATAGTAAAGACATTAATGATGTTTTCAACAGCCAGGCAGCAACTTCCTCACCTAAGTAAACCAGTGAATAATTTTCATTTAGATATGAATCTTAAAGATACCTGGAGGGCTCTATAGGCACAGAATATACTTACCTGGCTGGTGCAATAGGATGTGTAAGAAGGCTAGACTACATCCTTATAAAAGTAAAGGACATTGAAAAATTGATACCAACTGAGCACCTGTCACTTTTTTATCAGATCACAATGCTGTGGTGGTGCAGAAAATGGGTCTAGCAGACATTATTATATACACAAGCTGAAGGTTCGACATTCGATGCACTCCCTTTGAAGGACAAAATATATACATTATTGAGCAGGCTTTACAAGAATACAAAGGGAACTATTGCAAAAAGGGCCAGGACATAAGAGTAGGGTGAGGGGTGATTAAAACTAGATACCAGAAACATTGGTAGAATTAGTGCAGGCTATGTACAAGGACCCATTGACTCAAGTAAGGACAGTGTTTGGTCTCACAGAGGGGTTCCCAGTGGGTGTGGGTGTACATCAGAGTTCAGCACTGAGCCCACTGCTGTTCATACTACTGATGGACTACATTAGCAAACAGGTTGGAGGGGACGGATCAACAAAGCTGCTGTATGCAGATGAAGTGGCAGTACAGGCAGACTCTAAGCTAGAACTTCAGGAAAGGATAGGAGAATGGAATGCCAAATCTGTAGGCACATGGGATGAAACTAAGCACAGATAAGATGGCAGTAATGGCAGCAAATTGGGGAAATCAGAAGAAGTTGAGAATAGAGACAGAAGAGAAGATAGTGGAACAGGTAAACAGCATCAGTTATCTGAGAGGAGTAGTTGAGGAGAAGGGTACTCTGAATGAAGAGGTCACAGCTAAAATCAGAGGGGCTGTAGCCAACTGACATACAGTATCAGGTGTAGTCTATGACTGAAGAATGCCAAAGAAGCTGAAAAGTAAGGTGTACAACACAGTGGTGCAACCAGTACTATTGTAAGGTACAGAAACATGGGCAGTAAAGGCAGAACAGTTGAAGAAGCTAGAGGTGATGGAAATTAAGTGCCTGAGAAAGGTGGTAGGATGCACACTGTGGGACAGATGAAGAAATGTGGACATAGGAGCAGAAGCCAAAGTAGCTCCAACTGCAGAAAAGATCAGAGAACAGATTATGGTGGTTTGGACACATGCAGAAAAACAGAAGACAGTCTGGTGAGGAAGATTTGGGACAGACAGGAAGAAGGTAAGGGGAAGTGAGGACATCCAGCAAAGAGGTAGATGGATTGTGTGAAAGAAGATCTGCGACAGTCAGGCATGAGTGTTGAAGAAGGCAGGAGTGTGGCACTGAATCGAGAGAGTTGGCGACAGTTAACACGATACCTCGACCCCATGTAGAAAAATGGGAAAAAGGGGGCTGATGATGATGATCATAGCCATAACACATGCCTTTGATGAGAGAGGAAAGGGTATAAGGCATAAATAGTAGAAAAGTTGAAGTAGAGTTTTAAAGAAAAGGTAGCTGTTTATAAACAAGGCAAGTTTAATAGCAGGACATTAAGATGGGAAATTATGCAGCTTAAGGCACTTCAGCTGCTGCTGGGGATAGATGATAATTGGGAGAGATGGAATAGTCTAACCTGGGACAAAGACATATCTTCTCCAAAATTCCTAGCCCTTAGGCTAAAAGAAAGAAGGGAAAGGTGAATGGTGGTTTTGTTACACGAAGAAGGAACATGCAACAGAATGTGCACAACATCAGTCATAGAAAGGCATCAGTCTAACCAAATGTGTATGTGTTCCATGATCAGTTCACTCTGGTAGAGTAACAACATTTTCTGAAAGAGATTTCTCTTCCCTAGTTAACAGACCACCACTTAAAATTTATAAATAAGCCAGCTTTGTGGGAGGAAATTTGTTAGGCAATCTGCATGGTTTCTGAAGGCAAGAAATCAGGAACTTGTGGTAAACAAGGAGAATTTTACACATCCTTTACTGTGACTTTAAGAGAAAAACTACATCCTCTTTATAATTCCTCAGAATCCGATTATCAATTCCCTCTTTTTTCCTACCTTGCTTCAATAATCTTTCTCCTTGAACCAGGGCAGGATCCTCAGTCACCCATGGATTTTAGACCTACAGCCGTTTTGCAGACAGAGACCAAGCTACATGTGAAAATCTTGACTCTGAGACTGGAAAATTTGTTACTTAAACATATACAGTCCTCTCAACAGAGTTTCATAAAGGGTAGAAGAGGCGAGCCTGATGTGATATAATTACTCAATACAGTAAGGGCCAACCCAATCCATTGAGGGCATATTTCCTTAACTTCAAAAGGTTTTTACTCCCTGGAGTGGGTCTTCCTTTGTGAGGTGATGAAGGCTTATAGAATGGAAGGATCCTGTCCTTAATAAGTGAAGGCTCCTCTAAGCAGCTCTGGTAGCACAAGTGATAACAAATGGAGTCACTTCATTACCATTTAACTATACAATCATATGTGGCAGGGATGCCTGTTATACCAATAAAAAATAAAAAAAACAACCACTGCCACACTGAAAGCGCTTTTCAGTGTGGCAGTGGTTGTTTTTTATTTTTTTTTAGTTTCATTTGGACCACACTAGTTTTGTTATTAGGCCTGCTATACCCCCTGCTTTTTGTATTACCCTTAGAGGCATTAGTTACATATCTTCAGCAACAATATGACCATACCAGCATTCAGGTAAATGGGGAGTTGTTTTATTCCTCCTCATGGTTTGCTGATGATGATGGGGTTTTATGGATAGGCAACCTCCTACCAAACATGCCCTAATCCTTAAGTGGCTGGAGTGATTTATTAAAATAGCAGGGTTAACCCTAAACTGACACACATATGAACTGTTTCCACTAAACTCTGTAGCTATAGCTCAAAATAAAGCTTTTATGGACATAAATATCACAACTGTATGACAGCATTCCTACAAAAGAATTATCTTGGACACCACTACATGATTAATACCAGACTTGAATCTCAAATTGTTATTAGAGAAGACTGGGCCAATACTAACTGAGTGAAAGAAACTAAAACTTCTCTTTCAAGTAAAAACTCAAGCCATTAAAATAGTTCTGCTGCCCAAATTCATCTTCTCGGAGAAGTATACCCTTTTTCTAAATAAAACTAATTTTCTAGAGAAGTTTCAGATATTACTAGTGTCCCTCCTTTTGGAGGGGAAATTTCCTAGGGTTTCCTGGAAAGTTCTGATGGGCTCACATAATAAAGGGGGGGCTAGTTTTGTCTGGTATTAAGCAGTATACCAGGACAGCATCCACACCACAAATCCTTCAAGTGAGAATGCTCCCATTCCAAATATGAGCACCAATGGAACTGAAGGTTTCCAGCACTTGAAACCTAATCACAGCTCAGAAGGTCAGGAGCAAGATCTGCGATCTCAGAAGTGTAGACATGCAGCTTATACAAGATTTGTTAAGCTATAAGAAGTGTTTTTGAGTTGTTCACTGGGCAAGATATGGAACAATTCCTTGTATAAGGTGGAAGGTAGTCCAATCCATTGGCATGCATGGATTAATTCAGGTATTTTCTTCTGGCAAGATCTCTGTTCTGTAGATCAGGATGGTTTAATATCCATCTGGGGTTGTAGAGATTAAATGAGGACAGGTAGTTAAGATGAGGCAATATTTTCAAATCAGGTATTACAATACTGCATTAAATCAGACTCTCCATGGTAAAGTATGAAGGGAACGCTGTCACAAAACTTGAGAGGATTGCTTCACGTAACAGTATGTCAAATGGGTTCTCTTTCTTTAATTTGCGCTCATCTTACTAATTTAGAACATGTGGAAGTTGAGTAACGTAGACATTATTTATTATTTATTTATTTATTTATTTATTTAAATTTGTTGACCGGGAGTGTCCGACTGGACGTGGGTCCATTTTCAGTGGAGGCCCAGGGAGAAAAGCTCCACAGTAAAATAAACAGACAGTAGTTACATTGGATAGACATAAATGGATCATATCCTTACACACATGAATCCCTGGTAAGAATTGGGAGCAAATCTTTGAAGCAGGGAATGACTTTTCAGACATCCATATATTAGTGGTTGCATGTTTTAAAATGGTTCACCAGTGGCAAAATTAACCCTTTAGAATAGGCAAATGGAGGACCTGTCATTCCTGGGGTACTGACTATTGCCATATGCTATGCAGTTGCCCCAAAGTAATTTAGTTTGGGATAATGCATGAGAAGCAGCATCCTGGATGCTATGGCAATTTTTCCTTGGACATGAAAACCCTAACTTTTGGCTACTAGGGATAGGTGACTCACTTTGGGCACTTACAACAACTCAGAAAAAGTGGCTGAGAATGGTTAACCTTAGTGATTTCAACTATTATATTTGGTCATTAGAAAACACAACCCTCCAACATTCTAAAGGAATTATCTATATATGAAAATAAAACTTTAGCATAGCTATAAGAATAAATCGCATGTGCCAGAATTGCTAGAATAATGGCCAATCTTTTTATTTTGTCTGTATCAATCATTTGTACCCAATAGCAGACTAACAGATTATGAACGTGTTTATAAAAAGAGAGTCATGTGAACAAACATATTTTACCTTAAACAGTACATTTTCTTGCAGTGGTGATAACACCTTATGTAACATATATTATCATTTGTATAACAGGAGACTTATGATGATTTAAGAAATGTGAAAAGGAGCAGCATCATTTGTTTCTTTCCCACTTTTTTTTCTAAGTATTCATCTGTTAGAATGCGCTTTGCAGAGTTTGGGGGGTACACTACATATCTAAGACATATGACAAACGTTTTTTTCATTGTGATGAAATAAGCACAAAAATATGCTGAACATGCAAGTGTGTTAAATGCTCGATGTCTGGAATAAAGAAAAAATAAATAAATGCCACTAAAAATCTTTTAGCATCATTCAACCCCTTTAGAATAATTTGTTTAAGCTGTAAGAAAAACGTTTTCCACCATTCACATAACAGCTCCAAATATGGAACAAGGCTGTGAACTTTACTTTTATAATATTAAACTGCAATGCACACCTTCATTATATTTGCGAGCAGCGCTCTCAGTTATGTCTTTCCGAGGCATACAGCATCTCGATCTTATAAGTAAGAATATTGGGCAGTATTATATGCAGCCTTCTGCACCACATGAGAAAGGCAAAATAAATAGCTCATGACATCAAGGCATATTTACTGCATTTGCATTATTCCTAAGATTGTCAGGCCAGATACCTCACACTAATGAGTCAGCATGAGGCAAGTGAGTTTGTGAGTGAGTGATTATGTGTACCTCATGCCATATATTCACAAGGTGAAGCTAATAATCTGAAGGGCAAACCAGTTTTGTTCTTGTACATCAGTCCTTGTTTATATTCATGAATGTGTTCCTCTTCCCATACTAATCCTACTAAAGGAACAAAGACTTAGCCAATGCTTTCTGTTTTCATTTTTGTAAAGCACAAACACACAGGTGTGTGTGTGTGTGTGTGTGTGTGTGTGTGTGTGTGTGTGTGCATATGCATATCTGTATATTTTGTTAAAGGTAATAAATATACAATGGAGCATTTCATATTTATGATGGGATAGAAAATGAAATTTATACGTCCTATATGTCTTGAATAATGAAGAGTGAGACAACAGTATCAAATATTACTCATCTCAGTTTATCAGCTGTGATTTTTTTCTCAGTGTAAAAATAATAGCATTAATTTAAGCTTCATGTTTCAAAAACAATTCCATGTTTGGGGTGTCTATCCTGTTTTACATCTAAATCAAACAACGAAAGCTATTTTCCATTGTAGCAATTCATAAGATGGGAATGCAAATCAGATCAATATGTACTTCTAACTGAATTATTTGTTGCATAGATTCTTATCTTGAGCAGCACTGTAAAAGTTTTTCTCTTTTTCTGTTCCTCACACCAAAAATTGCAATTCAGAAGTGAATCTTGACATTTATGATTATTTAGATAAGTTTCAAAAGAATTCACAGGCCACATGCTGTTGTCCGTTAAGGAGGTATAAATTAATCATGACTGTACAAAGTATGCTATGTACAGTAACGCCTTCTCTGAAAATTTGTACTTTATTTTACCCTTTTGAAGGAGAACATGTTTTATTATTAATACAATATTTGAAACACTTAGCATAACTTAGCACAATGCAGTGTTTTAAAGTGCAATTTGTAAATTACTGTTTTTCATCTTTCGTCTACAAGCACCATAACAGTTTGCTCTCAAATTACTCAGTAAACACATAAAAGTATGGGCGCCTGTTTTAACAAAGTAGTTGTGTGAAATCAAGAATTGGGTTATATGTATAACGTCTGCCAGTAACTATGACTGTTTTGTTTTCTTTCCTTTTTTTTTTTTTTTAAGGTGGAACAGTCAGTGTACATTCATATTGTCGGAAATGACAATAACACGCATTTGGGAGAATCAAATGTGCGAATTTTAAACTTTGACATTCTCAGAAGTTTGAAAATCAGCAAATCGAACAGCTGATTCATTGATTTTCGAACTAAAATGTCAAAGACACATCATAATGCAGAGGGGAAAGCCCCCCTGCACCCCCCATGTGGAGGCTGCACCCCTCACACCCCCCTACTTTTATATACTAACTCTGAGATCGCATTACAGTGGGGAAGGGATCATTTCCCAATCCCCACTATAGTGCAATCTGCACTCACAATGTTGAATCTGCAATGAGCGAATGCCATGTCGAATCTGCAATGAGGGAATGCCAATGTGCATTTGCCCACTGCACATTCGGACAATTTTGTTTTGAGGTTTTGCCACTTTGAAAACCTCCTTTCGCACAAAGTGGATTCGCACTAGTGCATAACGCACTTATGTAGGTAAACCGGAACAGTCAATGCAAAAGGTAAGAATTCCTGAAATAAATTTCTCACTACACATCTACACAACAAAATTCAAAACACACTGGCTACCTACACAAGAACCAGGTAACCAAATTAACAATAGTGTTACACACAGTATACTGAATCTAGACAGGTCAGCTCACAGGTGAAACATTCACAAGCTAGTCCCTGTACAAATTCATCAGAAAACAGACATAACTATGGATATCAGAAGCAGTAATACTAGCATGTCTGTTCTGAAATTTTCAAGGGACAGTGCTTAGCTGAGAACCAGTAGAACAACTTCCAGGAAACAATGTAAAATGTAAGGTTCAGCAAACAGTCAACAACAATAAGAAAAAAGAGCCGGACCACAATTCCTTTTAGCACTTTCGTTCGTTTAATACAACACTACGGACTTCTTAGTGTTGTATTAAACAAACAAAAGCAGTAAAAAGAATTGTGGTCCAGCTTTTTTTTTTTTCTTATTGCTGTTGACTGTTTGCTGAACCTTGCATTTTAAATATCAGTCCAGTTTCCATCAAAGTCTGAAGGCATTTAAAAAGACACCGGAGGAAGATATGAAACAAACTAATCAAACCATTATTTGCAGTCAGTTTCTTCAGTTCAAATACACTTGACACTAGCACTTAAAAGTAATTTATTAATGTCAAAGTGTTATGGTTATTGTGGCCTGAAAGAATGAATAAGATTGAAGACTAAATTAAGAAGCATGGGAAACTGTAAGTAGGTTATGCTATCAATGGGACTGTATGTTTTGGACAAAAGTAAAATTGAGAAAACTGTTTACTGCAAAGATATGACTAGAAACCAATTGTAAAACTGTCATGCAAAGGTGACAGTAACAGTTAAATCCAGGGTATTGTACTCTACTGGAAATTATGACATAATGCTGAAGAATTTAAAGAGTAGCAACAGATAATTGAGGGTTGATGCTATGTTTTTGTCTTGCCAAACTTCAAATCAAGAATTTTTTCTTTTACCTTCAATGGGTTAATAAACACCAACGCATACAACAACTGCAGCAGAAACAAAGACTCCATAAAAAATGCCTTAATCTAATATCGCATCTATTGGGTTCAGCCAGTTTGCCCTAGCTGTCAGTTTTCAAAGAAAAACTACATTTGGATACATTTGACCTAGTTGAACTTCTTGGAAATTGTCCTATTTGGCCTGGATAAAATACAACTTTTCTTGACACAAGTATAAAATCAATTATATTTTTTAGTCTTCCAGATAAAAATCAGTAGTATTTTGTTATACACAAAGTATTTTAATCATTCATACCACTTCAAGAAAAAATGAAAGGAAATGTAAAAATGATGTTCCAACATTTTCACAAGGATTACTTATCTCACATTCATACTGATATAATATGCAGTGTGCAGTGACGAAACATTAGGTGACAAATATCCAATGCACAGATACTAGGGAGTGAAACCTGCTGCACTTCATGTCAGATTACCTTAGCAACTACTATGATTCATTCCACAGCAAAATGTGTTTTGGGAATCATGTTCAAATATCACAGAGATCTGAAAATTGTAATCATCATCCCAAAATCTTATGTAATATGTATAGTGAACATGTTAAGGATCAAAAAATCATTTATAGGGAAAATCATGTAGGGGTTGTGGTCTAACCATCGCAATGGATCACACCTGAAGAAGAGTTTTTCTTATTAACCAAATAGATTTCTTTTTCAAGAGAATGTTATTTCCAATCCTATGACTTGAGCAAGCTTTTTGGTTATGGGTAAGGAAGCAAAAAAAAAAAAAAAAAGCCAAAAGTCAAACAATTAAATTAAACTGATGACTCAATAATCTTAGGTTTCTAGAAGTGGAGCATGATTTCTTTGACAGTGGTACTGAGTACATGCCAAAATTAAGTTACTACAGATATCCGATTTAGTGAAGGCGGGGTATTCCTTTTAAAATTAATGGCGTGATGCTCACTTTTTCTGTATTCACTGTGCTTTGTGAAATTATCATTAGTAGTAAGAGTAGTAGTTTCATTAATTCAGCTGCAGTGCTTTCTCCTCTAAAGCAGAAATAGCTACTGCTGACCCATGACTTGGTTAATTAGTAATTAGGACTTCAAGTACGCCAACACTGCCACTGCAGTTTGTGTACCCCAACCCATTTCATAACTTCCAAATGTATATATTCTGAAACTTTAACTTAATTTCTTGCAGACAAACTAAATGCACCTTACTATTACATAAACAGTTAAATATCGTTATTTCATTTATGTGGTACCCAAATGCCTCATACATTCCCCTAAAGGCCACCTGCTCTAACTTATTAGTCTTATTCCCCGACTGACCTTGCATTACATTTTGATCTTGCTTAATTTTCCAACATTTATTTATTTATTTATTTTGTTGGATTTGGTTACCAGCAAAGTCTGAGTGGGGATAAAACCCCTTTTCAGTCGAGTCCCAGGGAGAACATTTCCACAAGCACTGTCATTATTTAAATCATAAAGACATTACATACACAGCAAAACAGTCAGATAGAAGAAAAATCACAATAAACTAAACATTAGAATGTGGTACATTAATAATTACATTAAAATTAAGACAGAAGTACGAGAGATATATTTTTAAGGTAAAGGTCATTTGAGATAATTGATTAATAAGAATAAGGCAGTATATTCTTGTTGCCTGTATATCCAGAGAAGCAACATGTAATACTGGTCTAGTCTAAGAAATGAGAACTGTCTGAAGCAGACAGTAAATAGGACAATAGTATAAAATAGGAAAGAAAAACAGACGGGAATATATATACCATAATGTTATTTGAGTAGTTTTTGTTAAATAGAGTATTATTTTATATGTCATGGTAGTTTACTATTTTCTGCCTTCACGGAATTGCTGTTGGTAAAACGAATGCCATGGACCCTACATGTGGAATTAGATAACAGTGGAAGGGATATTTTTTTGGTAGTGGAGGGGATAGTAAGTTGACTGGCTAACCATCACCTGTTGAGATACAATAGTTACCAGTTACATCTAAGGTTCTGTGTTAGTTCCATTTTCAGTGATTTCAGATTTTCACTGTGTCTCAAAGGAGTTATAACTGTGTCCTATTTTCTAGAGACACAGTTAGAATGCAATGAATTGCCTGCAAAGTTTTTGGATTTACTTATGATACGTAGCAGATTTTCTTTGGTACACAGGTCACTACTTGGGTAGTAGGGATAAACGGGTGTTTTTAGGCTTGGACATTGTTCAGGTTTGTGAAGTAATTTATGGATTAACACTGAATGGGAGCATAATAGTATAGGAGGGAGTTCCCACCAGTTTAGTTCTTTTCAGAATCAAACAGTGGTGGGATCTGATCGGTTGGTTTGTGGCAAATGCAACGATTTTATTACAATATTGTTGAAGTCTGATGGTTGCAGAGAAGGTTAAGGTTTATGCAAAGTGGGGACATATGCAGGAGGGTTGGAACAGGTAGGCTGATGCAATACTAATTCTGGCTGCATCTGTAAGGAATGGCTTTGCTCTACAGAGAGCACTCATATTTTCTGTGTTGTTTATTACTTATAATATTTGATGGTTGAACTTCAATTGTTCACCCGCTGTAACTGAGTAGCCAGGTGTTACATACTAATTCTGTTCTTGAGTTGCTCATTGAGGTCATAGTATAAAGAGTGTTTTGAATGTTGTATTGTTTAAGTACAAATAACATTAGTTTTGTTTTGTTGTAGTTGAGGAGAAGTTGGGAATTAAAGTCAGATTCTAATGGAAGAAAAGGATTTCTGAGTTAGTTTTTGTAGTGCATATATACTTTTAAATGTACAGATAAATGTTAAGTCATCATAATATTGACCATTTCAGGCATGCAAGGATGCCAAGTATAGGCCATTGATGAATATATTGAACAATAAAGGACCTAGTATGAATCTCTGGGGAATACTTACCGATATGGAAAGGAACTGGGGCTAATCATTTTACCATTGTTCTCTGTTGCTTAAGTATTTGTGGAACCAGTGAAGTAAAGAGTTTATAAAACCTAGGAAGAAAAGTGTATTTAGAAGCTTTTGGTGATAGATTGCATCAAATGCTTTAGGTAAGTCTAGAAAGAGTGTGGATACTGAGATTCTGTTAACTGTGTTAATAAAGCTGCACTGGTGCAATGACTGGGTCAAAAAACATGCTGTGTTACAGAGAGATGGATATGTTCCAAAATAAAACTGAGTAATTGAGGGATGATTCTTGTCTCAAGAATTTTTAAAGAGTTTAGCAGCAAAGATTTTATCAAAGTTGACATAGTATGCTGCTGCGTCAACGGCAATCTCGATGTACTCTGAAGGAAGATTGCTATGAGCTAACATATTAAGTTTAAGTCTATAGGGATAGCTTTTTATGGTAAAAAAGGTACACTCTTGAAGCAGAAGGTATTTTGTGCACTTGTCTGTGCTAAAACTAAAAAATCAAAGTTGGTTGAGTGATTCAACAACCCACCCTCAACCACCTCCATCTGTAATCCTGCTCTTTAAGAAGTCCCTTAGACAATATCTCTCATCAGAATGGCCATGCTCATGCCAAAATAAATTTTACTAAATGCTGCTCTGCCTACTTTAACCCACTTTTCTGTGGCTTGCTGGTGTGTCAGCTAACTCTCTCTACAGCCAAACCCCACTTGCCATACCCATTTCTTCCCTCCAGGCTATCTTTCACTTTGTTTTCTCTACCTCTCACCTCCACTACTAACCACCAGAGCCATCACTCTGCCTTGACAACGTCCTCTTCTCACACCTCAAATCTCTAACAGTTAATATCTAGAAAAACTGTCATCACACATGTATATACCCTCAGCAATCTACAATCTCTGAACTGACTTTTATTGCATAACGTCCTTTAACAATGCTAATTACTTGCATAATGCAAATGGGTAGTATGTATATATAATCTGAACCATTTGCTCATACCATGTCCAAGCTTGTTATTGTATAATTCTGCATTGCTCTGATATGTATTTGTAATTTGCACCTGAATTGTTAAGTGTATGTCCAAGCTTGTTACTGTACAATATTTGTTGAGTGTATGTCCAAGCTTGTTACTGTATAATATTTGTTAAGTGTATGTCCAAGCTTGTTACTGTATAATATTTGTTAAGTGTATGTCCAAGCTTGTTACTGTATAATATTTGTTGAGTGTATGTCCAAGCTTGTTACTGTATAATATTTGTTAAGTGTATGTCCAAGCTTGTTACTGTATAATATTTGTTAAGTGTATGTCCAAGCTTGTTACTGTATAATATTTGTTAAGTGTATGTCCAAGCTTGTTACTGTATAATATTTGTTAAGTGTATGTCCAAGCTTGTTACTGTATAATATTTGTTAAGTGTATGTCCAAGCTTGTTACTGTATAATATTTGTTAAGTGTATGTCCAAGCTTGTTACTGTATAATATTTAAGTGTATGTCCAAGCTTGTTACTGTATAATATTTGTTAAGTGTATGTCCAAGCTTGTTACTGTACAATATTTGTTGAGTGTATGTTCAAGCTTGTTCCAGCATAGTTTTTGTAAACTTTCTTTTTTATTAGTACTTGTATCTATTTGCTAATTGTATGGGGAGCTTTTCTCCCTGGGCCTCCACTGAAAATGGGCTCATCTAGGCCCAGTGGACCATCCCATTAAACAAATGCAATAAATAAATAAATAGGTCACTGTTTGAATGACATAATTGCTAAATTGGATGTTTACATTTTCATTCTGGTGAGGGGCTGTTGATATAGGCTGAGTAGTTTTACTTGAGTTTAGGAGGTTTTATACTGAGTTCCAGATGAGTTTGGGATTTGGATGGTGTTTATTTCGTAGACTCATACTGAAGGATTATTTTGTCATTTCTTATATAAAGTTTGACCTATTTTTAGTTGTCTGATATGTGGGCTTGAAGGTGATCTACTTTGTAGCCATGTTTTCCAAATTAATCTCTAGCTTTTTTTGGTGTTCCTGGATAGCCATGGGGTAGAGTTTGTTTTACCTTGTTTTGTTCTGATACGGGCAAGTTTTTTAGTGTGCTCAAGAAAGTTTTGTTAATCTTTGAGACAATGTCATCAAATGACAGGTGTTTAAGTATGTTCCAGTTATAATGTTTTAGTGTGTTAATAAAAGTTACAGTTTGGAATTTGGTTAAGTTACATACTTCAATGTACTGGTGCTTCAGTATGGTTTGGGTCTGGTGCCTTATTAGGTAGACTGGGAAATGGTCACTTAAAATGTCTTGAAAAGTACCATAGAATGTGTATTTATTTATTTATTTAGTTATTAGTTAATTTATTTACTTGGTTATTTTTAGCTATAATGTGAGAATCAAGACTAATATGGATCCTCTTGTATGTGTGTGTAATATCTCATTGAAGCACTGATAAGCTAGGAGAAGCCAACAAAAAAAAACCTGCATACTGTTTAATGGATTTCCAGAGATAATTGTTATCCAGTCAATGTTAACATTGCCCAGAAATATTGTTTCTAGATATTATTACTTGGGGCACAGGAAGTACTGCTATGACCATTCTCTTGTGAGTATTAAGTTTGAGGGGGGATAATAGTAGTGTTGTGGCTTCAGACTGGGGGACAGTACATGATGACATGAAAGTTCATATTTATTTTTGTATATTATAGCTATTCCATCTGTTTATCAATGTTCTGTCAAACTTAATATGTTGAAACGAGGGGTAGGATTTCCTCCTATTTTATTTATTTGTTTAACCAAGTTTCAGTGTCTCCAACAATATCAGGAGAGGAGTTGGCAGGCAGGGCATGGACTTCAGGAAGTTTATTTCAGATACTTCTTATGTTTGCATGGAATATTTTAAAGCCACTACAGTCATTTAAGTTATTTGCTATAAAAGCTGTATTTGAGAGAGGTATTGCAGTGGCTTGCATTGAAACTGCGGTGGTGGTGCTGCGGTAGCATTGTCACCTCACAGCAAGACGTTGTCCCGTTCGATTCTCAGCTAAAGCGTCTTCTGTGTGGAGACATGCGTGAATGGGCGTACCTTCATTGAAGGTTGTACGTCAGGGCTGGCAACTCGGTACGTGAAAATCTGCTGTCAATCATTAGCAGACCGGAGTTCCACTGTGGTGACCCCTAACTGGGAAAAGCCGAAAGATACAACAACAACATTGCAGTGGCTTGCATTGGACCTAATTTTGGGAGGATATGAGCTGTGGTAGATATGCCTCCCCTGTCTTTATAACCCTAAGTTCCACACTAAAATTCAAACTAGTTGCCTGTTACAGCAAAGTTACTAAACTTGCTACCAGCACTGAATGCTGGACTCAACACTGACAATCCTTATAACTACTACACTGGCTAGAGCTTAACAACAACTTAACATAATCTCAAATAGTTTACAGCATGGAAACTGATATAACTGATCCTGAAAAATGTCTGCACCCCCCCCAAAAGAGTCCTCCATTCTGATGATGGATTTCTACTAAGTACCAATAAAGCAAATAATTCATCAGGGGACTCACTATACTCCTGTTACATCTCCAAACTCTGGAACACCATAACTACACAAGTAAACATGACAATAAAATTCCCAATCTATAAAATCCAGCTGAAACGATACCTTACCCAATCCTAGTCATGCTCATGGTCATTGCCAGGTTGAGACCTCTAGTGAAAACACTGACTTCTTATTACCTATCACAAACTTTTCTCCTCCTATCCTTGAATCAGTACACCCCTAACAACTTTCCATCCTGCACTTGAATCAATACTCCCATCTTCATCCCCCTTAAGCACTACTTCTCATCTTTCTCTTATTTAACATTTAAACATTACTTCTCATCCTTCTCTTTTTCTAACTGCCTACATCCATCACTCTACCGTTCTCATGCATTTAGTATATACTGTACCTAAGTGATAAACCTTCCTGAAATGCCAGTTTGGAACAGGCAACCTAAGTAGAACTAATCTTATGCTGTACTCTCACTCAAATGCTAACTAATATCACTACCCTCCTATACAGTACTAATATCTCCCCTCTTACATCATTTTATAATTTACTTCTCAACTATACTCTTCATTATACCTCTTGAAAGTTTTACAAACCTTTGTCTGCTGAAATGTAAGGACACTAAACTTATTTACAATATTCTTTCTTCTGCAGTATAAATCAGTTTACTTTCTGCAAGATTTTAGAACAGCCGTGACTTATAGACTTATATATGTTGAAATAAATATGTTGCTGTTTGTACTTGTCTTATAATTATGTTTGTTTTTTCAGAGACATTTGACTGTTTTTTGAGAACTGCCTGAAATTCTCTTGTTAATTTAATGTACTGTGATGGAACATTTCTCCCAAGCCTCAGGTGAAAATGGGCTCTGCTCAGTTGGCCTTTCTCAGTCAACAATGACAAATAAATAAATATAAAATAAATAAGTAAAATGCTGTAGTAGATTGAGTTGGCCCTGGGTTTGGGTACATGTCATCATGTAGCTTTAGTATGACAGTGATGTGGAAACAGAGGAATAGCTATTTTTATGCATATTTAGTTGTGTGTTTAATGTTGTAACAGTTTGATAACAGGGTTATGACATCTGTATTTTCTTTTGAAATATTGTATGAAGACAGCATGATATAAGGATGGAGCAATAGTAAATCTGAAGCTTGATAAGTTTTGAGGTGGAATACTTGAGGTTGAGTGGACTATGTATGGGTGATGGACTTTATGGCTGTATGATGTGATTTGTCCAATAGGCAAAGGAACAAACAGACTAGTACTTTAAGATAAATTTTTGTATTTGCTAATGTAGTTAGTGAGGTTATAAGTAAGTCTATGACAGGTTGAGTAACAGGAAAGATAATTAATGGATGAAGTGAGAGTGACAGGTAGGTACTTTATTGACCTTGCTTGAGAAATGGGTGGAGTTAGGCAGCGTAGAAGTTTAGAGTAAATGTGGTGGGTGGGAATTAAGGTTAGGGGAGGGGAGCAGTGTGAGTTCTAGTACGATGAGATCAAATACAGCAGGGTACTTACACCTTCTGGTGCTGTATGGTGCTGCAGTAGAAAGACAAGCTTCCATATTCAAGTATAATTAGGCAGCGTTAGATTAGTGTATTTAAATGTAGCACCAGGGAAGGCTGCCAGGGTTCAAGCATGCATTGTTTCCACAGGCAGACAATTTCAACACACTTTGGCTAATGGTTCTTTAAGAAAAAGGATGCATGCACAGCATATCAGTATTCAGTCTAGAACAGAGTAGCTGTACCATGCATTTTACAATACTCATGGTTACAATGCTGCAGCTAATTCACAGTAAAGACAGGTGGTCACTATATGGCAGTTGATTTAGTATATAATGTACTGTCCTTAATGGTAGGTCTCTGGACTTCCTGGACATTGACCTTACTACATATAGTTATGCTGACCCTGTTGTTGGACCAGGCTGCTAACAGAGGGAATCCCTTAACGTCTGGGTTTATGAAGTTTCCCCATATTCTGCTTCTCACCACTCACCCTCTCTTACAAAACAATATGCTATTTCCACTGACCCTAAGTAGTCCACACTGTCACATGTTCACTTGGGAACATAACAGATGTGTAATAATGGTTTCAACAAATCAAATTTAGCCTAACAAAGTTAACACATACTACTCAAGTAACAAAGAGCATTTTTGCAGTTATGAACACATAAAATAAAGCTATGCAGATCCTGTTTACTATTTCAGAGGAAGTTACTTTTTTTCTGTTGACATATCTTGTTAACTAAATTCAAAGACAAGTCCCTTATATTAAATCACTGACTGAAACTACAATATAATAGGGTGTATATGCAATGCCAACCCATGCACCTGATATTCTCATTATAGCAAGTTAAGTCTATTTGGAATAGGATCTGCTGGGGTATTTTCTAGAGGAGAAAAAAGAGAGAGAGAATAATATATTTTGTTTTAAAAGTTCCATAGTCTTGCATCTTCTTAAGTTCACACCCCCTTGTGAGTCGAGTTCAGTCTCTTGTTACTCTTATGGCCTCCCTCGGGTATTTGGGTACTGAAACTATCTCTTACAGTTTCACTCTAGAATGCTTTGACAAACTCTCCTTCTGCCACTTTCAATGTATATCTTCATACACTGGTCCTCTTAATCTAAAATGGGTAGAGTAGCTAGCAGGATGGTCCCACTAGGTGCATGTATTATTTGGGATCTAGGACTGTTGAACGAAAGTTCAACAGTCCGAATCCACTATCACCGAACACACTTTAACGAAAGCGCTTTCACCGAAAAAGCGCTTTTGCTAAAGTGTGTTAAAAAAATAAAAACATTAAATCTACTTTTACGCAGGGAGGCAAGCTCCCTTGCACCCCCCATGTAGGGGGCTGTGCCCCCACACCCCCCCACTTTAATATTCTCACTCCGAGATCGCACTACAGTGGGAAAAGGGAATTTTCCCTTATCCGCACCGTAGTACGACCGGCACAACAGGCATACGTACGCGAAAATACTGCTTTGGTGAAAAGCATTTTCGTGTAAGTATGCCCGCCCATTCGCGATTCGGTAAAAAGTGCATTCGTGCAAGAGTCCTAGACCCATCATTTAGTATTTGCATACCCCTATGCATTTCTTTCCCCATTGTTCTCGTCTGGGTCCTCTCCACCATCAGGGGAGAAGGGGTCATGGGCCTTTCCCTCTTTTGTGAATACTGCTCAGAACAGTCTGTCATATTCTTTGAGACTGCTATAGTCTCTGAAAACTTTTTTTCTTAAGGTCTGGTTTTGTAACACTATATATCTCCACTTCATCTATGGATGTGAATTTATATATTTGATTAACTTTCAAACTATACAGGCATGCTGGGAAACTGAATTGTAATGTAAGGCTTCTTTCCTCAAAGATTGCAAGATACATTTTTAGGAAGTATGCCATAATTGTGTACCAGTCTCACTGCAAAGCCACGTATTTTAAGTTCATTCCCTGACATCCATGGTTTAAGCATATTTTTATTATCAGCATAATTATAACACTTAAAAAAGCTATCAGGGACATCAGGAGCTTGATTTATCAGAGGAATAGTTTCTAAGTCTAGTACATTTTTCAACTCAGCATCTGTAAAAGCTTTAGGGTTATTCCCTTTTATATGAACTGTCAGACCGATATTCTGACATTGTTGCATCTTGACCTGTTATCTATATCATCCAGTCAGAAATCCAACTCACTTCCTGTTTGCTGAAGCTGCTAACAATGGTGTCCATACCTCTGCAGGTCATGGTTAGTTGTAGTATTTTTGGTATGTGTTATATCAATAGCACAGCTTAAAAATAACTTGGACAATGTCTCTAACATTTCCTTTATTTATTTATTTTTCTTATATTCTTTATAATGCTCCTTGATGCTGCCATAATTTTGTATTCCTACTATCTACCTTCAAACTAACAAACTTAACTTCAAAAAGTATAGAAATACATTCCGGACAACTTCTGCCACACAGTCCTACATTTTTATAGCACCCTTCCCTTAATATTGAGTCATTTTATTGCCAGATGAATGCAGGGAGCCCGCTAAAGTCATTCTGCCATGTATGCACATGACACATCTCCCATCAAAAGTCACAAAGTTAGTGATGTTTTTAGCTATGTGCAACTGTGTACTATACCAAATATGTGAAAGTCACCAACAATCTGAAAAGGGCCATGAATTTATGCATATTACCAGTAGCTCAACATTTGCTCAGAGCAATAGAGTATCAGAACACCAAATACAAATGGTGAACAGTCTGCTAACCAAGGCTGAAGGCTGAATTATTCACAGTTAGCCTGATTCATTACAAGTTGATACTTTCAACTAACAGATATAGAGTCCAGCACAACCACTAATGGAGTGTATATTTTGTACCGCAGTTAACTTTTTTCTCTGATATAGCCTGAACCCCCCCAAATCAGCCCTCTGTAGCTGATTTAGGGAGAGGAAAGGACAGAAGTATACTGTGTTCTTTAACAAAAGGCATCATTTTAAAGGTTTAACTTCATTTGCATCTGGACAGTTGGCGATTTCAGATACCAAGACCCAGGGAACTGGGTATCACTTCATTCATATTTGGTGGAAAAGACTTAATATCTGATGACGTGCAACATAAAAATTTTCTGCCATTGCAAAAAATAGAGAATGATACTGAGCTGACCAGTATCATTTGGCAACAAGTGGAGAGTTTTCCATCTGAGCCATTTTCTGACCAATATCCTGTAAAATATTCACCTACATCACAAGGGTGAAATGCAACAGAGCAGTGAAAAAGACCAAAAGGCTTCATTTATACAGTTAAATTGTTCTTTCATTTTACATATGATGAGTTTTGATATTTTAATTTGTTTTCCTGTGCAGTGTCTATTGCGTGTGTTTCAAACAAAGTAAATTACTGTATATAAGCAATGATATGTTAATAGAGTGGTAATGTGAGAACAAAAAATACCATGCCTATCATGATTGTGGGTAAAGTTAAAAATGTTTTTAAGCAAATATTGCAGTTTAATGCATATAAGCAAAAGCCTATAACAGTATGTTGCCTTTCATTTTTCAGAAGGAGAGTTGCAGCAGGGCTAGCCACCCGGCGGTGTGATCCTTAGCTCTAGTTGATTGTCACTGTTGAAACTGACACCCTGACTCCATGTGTAAAAATGGGAAAAAGAGTTGTAGATGGACGGATGGATATGTGGTGTCATCTGGTAACACGGTACAAGAAGATCCAGATTTGTATAAGTGGGGTGATTATGTTCAGATTTTATTACTATATTTCATGCCTGTTTCTGTCTCCCTGAAGGTACATCCAAAAAACACTCCAGACTCAGAAACGCTAATATAAACTTTTAATCTTATAAAGCTTTTGGGACTTCTCCATTCATCAGTGTTAAAAAACAATCCAAACAACATCAGTTACTTAAATACCAAATTCAAATTTCATCACAAAACACAGCCTCCAATCAAAACACAGAATTAATTAAGTTCAGTAAAAGAGTAAAGAAAAAATATTCACTACATAATTTTTAAAATTCAACATAAGAAAACTACATCATCTGATATTCATAGGCAGACTCCCATTCAAATACTAACCAACCCCAACTCTGCTAAGTTATTTCAAATTATTTTGTTTCTGCTTCAAAACTGTTTTTAAACTAACAGTTTTATAAAGCTGAATTTTAAAAAATATAGTGATTTTTTTTTTAATCTTTTACTAAACTTTGTTAACCACAGAAAGAACAGCAAATACCTTAGCAGAAACCACACAAAGCTGGCCCTATGAATATCAGATGATGTAGCTTTCTTATGTTGAATTTTAAAAATTAAGTAGTGAATATTTTTTCTTTAATCTTTTACTAAACTTAATTAATTATGTGTTCTGACTGGAGCTGTGTTTTGTGATGAAATTTGAATTTGGTATTGAAGTAACTCATTTTTTTTGTTTTTTGGATTTTTTTTAACATTGATGAAGGGAGAAATCCCAAAAGCTTTGTAAAATTGAGTTTTTATTTGGAGTTTCTGAGTCCGGAGTGCTTTTTAGATTTTACTGGTTTTATTGCTGTTGTCTCTGTTTCAGTTTACTGGCTTCCTGGATCCTATTTTCCTTGTGTTTCTGAAGGTACATGTCAGCTATCCCCAATTCCTCTCCTTGTCCACTGAGTGTAAAAATTCTACCTTACTCTCTCTCTGGCTAAATCCAAACCATGTTTAATGCCAGTGAAGAAATCAAGGACCCTGAGGTTGTGTCATACTATTGTCAGGAAATGTCTTCTTCTGTCTTTGCAACACTCTTGAATATTAACTAGCATTCTTAAGGTGTGGCTTGCAATGGGCATCAACACTGAACTGCTTTTTACTTATGCAATGAGTTGACATTGGCAGACCCACCCACCATCCCTCAAGTAGTACCTTGAGATTGCTTCTGCAGTCTTCACTAGGGACACATGAAGGTGTAGCACAAAATGTGTGCACCTCAGTCCTCTCACTCAGAGGGGGATTCCTACCTTCTCCTCCAACATCTCAAGACATATGATCCTATAACTGGATCTTGGTCTCCTGGGTTGCATTCAAGGATTTATCCCTCTACACCTTTTTAGGGTCAGCTTTTAGGTCAGCTGAATCTGATAACTACTTGTTTGAACTGTTATCCAAGCTGACATGTTGCTGATTCATGTTCCTGTAAGCAAGCTGAGTTAAAGGTTGCATATTCCTATTGTAAATTCAAGTCTTTCAAAGCATGAAGTCACAACAGTTATGAGAATGCTGGAAGCCTAGTTCTATTTCCTAATCATGTAAAGTGATATAACCTGAAGGCAGAATATGCAACTTATGTGGATAAAGGATCACAGTGTCACATGTCTGTATAAAGTGCTTGTGAAAATAAACAATTTGAAATGTTGGCATACATTTTCTCCTAGAGTTCCATTTGTGCCTGTCACAAGAAATTGTTATTTTCCCCAGAATCATTTCCTTATGCCTGCGACAGTCTTACAAGCTTCCTGATGACAGGATATGTGATAAGATAATGACACAGGAAATGACATACATTCATGACTACAGAATCTCAGTAATGATGATGATGATTATGATGATGATGATGATACTACTACTAATAATGACACCCATTTGTTAACTAGGTGGGCCCACTGCACATATAGTCCCTTTTCAGGGGTGACTTTGGAGCAATGTCTGGTTAAGTGATTTGTACAAGGTCACACAAGTAGAAAATGAGGGCTAAAGGGTATCAAATCCTGTACCACAGGAACTCAGGAACTGCAACTAATAGCTTTAGCCCTCTGTGTCACTTGCCATATATATATATATATATATATATATATATATATATATATATATATGAGTACACACACACACACACACACACACACACACACACACACACACACACACACACACACACACATGCATGTGTGCTTTCAGTGAAATACTTCGGAGTGCTAAAATGTTAAAGTTCAAGTCACCAAAGTTGAACTACTATATACATTTTTTTGAAATGAAATTACTGCCAGGAGGCAGTGATTCTTTTAATTTTTTTTTTGGAAGATTTTTCCTGCTTTGTGTTTCATACATGTGGAGATTTATTTATTTATGCATGTATTTATTTATTTTCATATAGATAAGATTACAATTTGTTGATTTCATCTGGTTGCATCCTTGTCCATATGTAAATTGTTAAGTCATTGTGGAAATCCAGGACAAAAACCCGGCAGGTACTCACTTACAGAGACACCATTATGGACATTCAAGAAAGAATAAAAGAAAAAGAAGGGCTGATCTCTAAGGACATGGTGGCTGTTGATTACAGAAAGGGAAGGAGGAATGCCCACTTTCTGGGTCTAGAAGTCTATGAAAATTGTATCCCCAATATGTAGTTTTCTAAATAGGATACTATGCTGGATTTTTATTTTTGTGGACATATGCATGCCTAAGCCATGTGTGTAAGAACTAGCAGCAGGGTGTCTGTCCTTCTGTCACTGGAATCTACTCGGAACTACTGTGACTTAGTTATTATGATTTGTAAGCCTTTACAAGCTGTATTCAACTTTAACAACATACTGTCATGATCAAAACAAATGATTAGACTGACAACATGACTCCAAAGTCAAAGGTCAAATCTTAGTCCCGTATAATGATTTTGGTTTGTGGCTTTTACTACACATAACTTTCAAATTTTGCCTTTGATTCGGTTGATTTCCTTGATAAATTTAAAGGAATTAAATGGGAGTCAAACATGTACTTTTTAGTTTTAGACGTCACTAGTCTCTATACTAGAATACAACATATACATGGAATTGAGGCTTTGGATTATTTTTTAGGGGATAGCCCAAGAACACAATATATAAAAGAA
Source organism: Protopterus annectens (assembly GCF_019279795.1). NCBI lineage: Eukaryota > Metazoa > Chordata > Ceratodontiformes > Protopteridae > Protopterus > Protopterus annectens. Next base: position 290,133,447 of record NC_056748.1, on the reverse strand, counting down.
TTATTATTTTTTTGTTTAACACATAATTTCTTTGAATTTGACAACATTTTGTACCATCAAATACAAGGTACAGCCATGGGGGCAGCATTTGCCCCCATGTATGCTAACCTATTTATGCGGTTGATGGAATATACACATATTTTTAAAAGTCCCTTCTATAGGAAATATGTAAAGAAATATTATAGATATGTAGATGATTTGATTTTTTATGTCAGGGTGGAGAAATTGAAGCATCAGAATTTATAGAATTTTTGAATAACAATAAATATTCTATTAAATTTGATGGGTTACAACAAGGAAGCGTAGTAAATTATTTGGACATAACCATAGAGGGTTTGAAAGATGGTAACATCAAAATTAATATATATAGAAAATTTGATCAGTTAAATTATGTTACATGCTTCTAGTTGCCACCCGCCTCATACTTTGTCTTCCATCCCCTACGGGGAAATGTTAAGAATTAATAGATTATGTAGTGAGAAACAAGACTGTGAAAAGGAGGTTGCTAAGGCAATTAACATGTTTAAAAATAGAGGTTATAATATGTGTATATTGCAAGAGAATTATAATAAAATATTTAAGAATGAAAACATTAATGTAAATTATAGAAAAGGAGAAAAAATATAAGAACTACTATACAAAATGCACCTGACAAAAATGTATTCTATGTATCCAAATATACGTTGTTTTCTGTTAAGCAGAAGATGGTATTGAAGGATTGTCGACAAATAGTTCAGAGGGGAGTTTTTTTCCCCTTAAACAAACAAAACTGAGATTTTTTTATCAAAGGGGACGGAACCTTAAAGATTTTCTGGTTCATAGTACATATAAAAGGCCTTTAGAAAAGAGGACAAAAGAGCTAATGTTTAAAGGTACCAAATTTGGTGGTGATTGTACAATTTGTGAACATATAGCACCAACTTTTGATAATATTAATGGTCTAAAATTTGAAACAAAAGGCAGCTTTAATTGTAGAAGTGTGGGTGTTATTTACGCAATAACATGTCCATGTAAAATGTTCTATATAGGAGAAAGTAAAAAAAGATTAGGTGATAGAGTGAAAGAACACAAAAGAGATGTTAAAAATAATAAAAAGTATTAGTCCCATAGCAGAACATTTTAATGAAATGCATCAGGGAGAAATTTTGCAAGTGAGGATACAATCAAATATTTATTAAGAAAGAAAGTGTCTGCTAATATTAAAATATAATACATCACAGCCATGTGGAATGAACAAAGAATGCAACTGGAAAAGTTTTATTTAAAATATATAAATTTTGTCTTTAATTTTTATTTTAATGGACAATGTTTCTTTAGGATAACAATTGATTATTAATTGTATAATAGTAATCAAGTGATGTGTAGACTTTTTAACTATAAAAATGGTGTAGTTTTCAAATGAATTTACTCTGTAAAGGCTTATTTTGGCCGAGGTGCTAGAAGAATATATTCACTGTTTTTATATAACTGAAGTGAAAATATTTGTATTAAATGACAGTCAGTGGACACAGTGGTTCATGGTCTTTTTATGGTGAATACCTTTATTCGTTTTTGTGTGGTATAAATACTATATACATTTTTTTAAATGAAATTACTGCCAGGAGGCAGTGATTCTTTTAATTTTTTGGGGGGAAGATTTTTCCTGCTTTGTGTTTCATACATGTGGAGATTTATTTATTTATGCATTTATTTATTTATTTTCATATAGATAAGATTACAATTTGTTGCTTTCATTTGGTTGCATCCTTGTCCATATGTAAGTTGTTAAGTCATTGTGGAAATCTGAGACAAATGCCCGGCAGGTACTCACTTACAGAGACACCATTATGAACATGCAAGAAATAATAAAAGAAAAAGAAGGGCTGATCTCTAAGGACATGGTGGCTGTTGATTACAGAAAGAGAGGGAGGAATGCCCACTTTCTGGGTCTAGAAGTCTGAAAATAGTATCCCCAATATTTAATTTTCTATATAAGATACTATGCTGGATTTTTATTTTTATGGACATATGCATGCCTAAGCCATGTGTGTATGAGCTAGCAGCAGGGTGTCTGTCCTTCTGTCATTGGAATCTACTCCAGCCTCTGCTTGAGGAACTACTATGATTTAGTTATTATGATTTGTAAGCCTTTACAAGCTCTGTTCAACTTTAACAACATGCTGTCATGATCAAAACAAATGATTAGACTGGCAACACTACTCCAAAGTCAAATGTCAAATCTTAGTCCCGTGTAATGATTTTGTTTTGTCGCTTTTACTACACATAACTTCCAAATTTTGCCTTCTCTCAGATGGCTTAGCTGACATTTATACTGCTTGTTGTTCATACACAGTGACTATGTTAAATGAATGTACTACTTTTTCTTCCTCACAGTCCAAGATATATTTTGGGGGTCTGTGTCGCTGTTTGCCTCATCCATATCTGGGTAGACTTTAAAGTTTTCCTTTCTTTACATGACCTGGAAATCAATCAGCAGCCTAAGTCCATGAAGTACTGTTATGACCTGGTCATCTTTTGCAGGACAGCTCTAATTTGCTGTGGCTGGCAAAAAATAAATAAATAAAATAAAATAATTAATAAATAAATAAGAGAAAGAAAAATAATAAATAAATAAATAAATAAATAAATAAATAAATAAGAGAAAGAAAAAAATGCAAATCTAGTGTTAATTGAGGAGGAAAAAAGTCCAGTAACATTTTTTATGCAGGAAACAGGCCAGGATTCAGGCAGGTACACATTGTGGCACCTTTTTAACAACAGCCCTAACACAGTGCTGCATGGTGCTCTAGCATGAAGAAATGCAGCACTACATAGGACTGGCCACACAGCTGTGTTGAATGCTAATGACGCTGTCCAGGTGAGAGGTATGTACTAATTAGTCTCTTCCCCAGAACTGCCTTCAGGAAGGCATCTTCACGTTGAGTGATTCAAGAAATCACTCGGCCTTATAGAGCAGCATTACCATCCCCACCACATTGTGGTATGGGAGACAGACAGTGGGGGCAACCACTAGATACTAGGGACACCATATATTTAAGTACCTTAATGGCACCAACATTACTACAGTGATCACAGGGTTGGGAGGGGAGACACTAGACATCAGGGACACGATATACTTAATTGCCTTAATGGCAACAAGATCACTACAGGGATCAGGGGGTGGGGGGACACTAGACACCAAAGATACAATACAATGAAGTGACTTAATGGCACCAGCATGACTGCAGGGATTGGGGGGCTGGGGGGACACTAGCCACCAAAGATACCATATAATGAAGTAACTTAATGGGACCAACATCATTATAGGGATCAGGGGGTGGGGAGGGGGACACTAGACACCAGGAATACCATATACTTATGTGCCTTAATGGCACCAGCATCACTACAAGGATCAGGGGGTTTGGGATGGGGGACACTAGACACCAGGGATACGATATACTTAAGTGCCTTAATGGCCCTGACATCATTACAAGAATCAGGGGGTGGGGGGACACTAGACACCAGGGGGTGGGGGGACACTAGACACCAGGGATATGATATACTTAAGTGCCTTAATGACACTGACATCACTACAGGGATCATGGGGTGGTGGAACACTAGACAACAGGGATACCATATACTTAAGTGCCTTAATGACATCAACATCAGTACAGGGATGAGGAGGTGGGGGGACACTAGACACCAGCGATACTATATACTGAAGTGCCTTAATGGAACCAACATTACTAAAGGGATCAGGGGTTGGGGCAACACTAGACACCAGGGATGCCATATACTTAAGTGCCTTAATGCCATCGACATCAATACAGGGATCAGGAGGTGGGGCAACACTAGAAACCATGGATACCATATACTGAAGTGCCTTAATGGCATCAACATCAGTACAGAGATCAAGAGGTGGAGGACACTAGACACCAGTGATACTATATACTAAAGTGCCTTAATGGAACCAACATCACTACAGGGATCAGGGGTTGGGGCAACACTAGACACCAGGGATACCATATACTTAAGTGCCTTAATGGCACTGACATCACTATGGTGATTGGGGGTGGGGTCAAACACTAGTCACCAGGGATTATTCAAAAGATTAAAGTGTCTTAACAGCACTGATATCACTACATTGGACACCATGGATTCCACAAATGTGGAATAATGGTCCTTAAAATACTACGGTGATTGGAAGTGAGAGGGTACATGGAAGAGAAGTCAAGTTAGGACAGGTAAGGGGCTGTAGGGTCTATGTGTGTGTGTGTGTGTGTGTGTGTGTGTGTGTGTGTGTGTGTGTGTGTGTGTGTGCGTGTGTGCGTGTGTGTGTGTGTGTGTGTGTGTGCGTGTGTGCATGTGTGTGCGTGTGTGTGTGTGTGTCAATGGAGGGGTGAAAATGCTTATATGAGCAGCAGTTTTCTACTTATCTGCAATGTCTTTGTAGTAAATATGATTCAGAGACATGCAATTTAGCCAATAATGAGGTTTTACTTCATCATGGTTTATGTGTGTCTGAATCATTTTTAATGACTCCCTGAGACAGTGTTATCACAAACATCTCACTACAATAGAAAAATAAAAGCAACTAAAATATTCCAAAAGTGACTCAGAGATTTTGTAACAACCAGAAGTCCTGAATCAGTCTTGGCTTTTCCTGACCTCAGAGTAGTATAAACACTTGCAAAACAGAATTTCATCTGAAAAAGAAAAAGGGGCTACAGCTAACAATTCTTCTACTGTAGAGTGCTTTACTGATATTAGCAAGCTGTCTCTAAAGTCATTCACATTGCTACAACTACCAAATGATATACCTGGCTAAATCCATTTGCATTCAAATCACTCGCAATTTCCATTCAGTGAGAAATCATTGTGAGAATTACTATAAATTCAAATTAAATCATCTCACTGAAGCTTACTCTGACCTTTTAAATCAGAATAATGATTTCTAAGTCATTTAACCCAGGTGTAACATTTTGTAAAGCATTGCACTCCATTTAAAACAAAAATGTAACATAATGGCGTTTGGCTCATTACCTTCCCAAATACTTTGTCTATTTAGTTATATTTAATCTCCACTTGGTTATATTCTACCTCATAAGGTTACCTTACTTTTGAAACTTTAGTAAGTGCCATTCCTAGCCTTTTTTTGTTTTGTGTCGATACCCAGACAAAAGAAGACTGTTGACATTTTATCCTCTATAACAGTTCTCTGACCAGTTACCATTCCATAGTGGTTCTCCTGAATGACCAGATTAAGTATCTGTTCTCATGATGACCAGAAAAAATACTGGCTTCATTGCACTGTGTCAAGAAAACACCTCATTACAGTCTTGCTGACATCACATATAAGTAGCAAAGATGAATGACACAGGAGTTGGCTGGGTAGATGGATGGCAGGGTAGATATCAGATTTCACATCCCAGAGCCTGGTTATGGTTAGCTTTACAGTCTGTTTTCTGGAACAGGTCAGATAGCACAGTAGCAAGGTAGTGTAGAAAAGATGGATGCTACAGTCCACCCAGCTGCTAAAAGAATTATAGCTAGAGAATTTTGTGTATGCGCCAAGAGTATGTGTGTATGTGTGTGTGTCTGTGTATGTGTGAAAGAATGTACTGTGTGTCCAGTACAGTAGGATTTTTTTCTCAAAGCCTTTTATTTATTGTATTTTTGTTTGTTTGTTACCTGTTCATTGCACTGATGTTAACAAACTGTTTTAGTTACAGCCTGGGGAACATATTCACAAGCACAGCTGAAGAAATAAACAAAGACTAATAGAACAACAATAAATGAATTGAAAGCTGTATTTATCAGTCATTGAAGGGAGGCATGTAGGACATACAAAATGTTGTCATCCTACTAGTATGATGGCCTTCTAGTGCCCAGCTGTTGTCACCACAGGGGTATCATGACATGCAAATTGAGGGCTATCAGTTGCAGAGCGATGAGCTGAAGATAACAGATAACTAATGGCAGGATGATGAAAAAGGTAACTGTGTTGCTTTAACAATAAATCATCTACATTTCTAAAGTGTGTGTCCTTTTAAGCTGAATCTATACTGTTTAATAACTAAATCAGACATTGTGAAGCAGAGCACACAGCTATGACAAAATACGTAAACTGTGGAATATTAAATGCACGTTCATGCATTATGTTTTACAAAAAGCACAAGACAGAACTAGAAATCAAAATATTGCAGCCATGCAGACTTGCTACTTAACTAATGCACTTTTCAGTGAAACCTGACTAATTGGGCATATCCATCAAAGAGGTCTGAAAGTAATAACCTGGCTGAAATTGTGGACAAAACCCTCTTTACACACCCATGCAGAGGAGTTCACCCTCCTCTTCTTAACTAATATAAGTTAATACAAGGTTAGCCTACTTCAAGAAAAGTTAAGTAAATTCCACAACTGAAAACAAATAATGGAATAGGCTTAATCAGTCAGGTTACACTGTAAAGGTCATTCATTAAACACGCAGAAACACAGACACACATCAGACCAATATCTAAGGTGTAATTCATTTATAGTTGCTTCTCTGCACTCATGAACTGGCTACCAAGCCATTACAGTGCCCCAGATGGAAGGCACACTACTCTTGATTAAAAAAAGCCTGAAATCCAGCAATCAGTGTCCAGTGACCTTCTTTCTCAATTTCTTAAAAATACAAATGACATAAAAGCATTCACAGTTTGAATGCCTTTATCTGTATATCCTGGAGATGTCAACTACTACCTTACTCATCAATATAACCTAGTAGTGACCTACTCATAATATATAGGACGGTTAAAAGCAAGAAACTTTAGCAAGATTATGAAGCAGCTTGCAACAAAAAGAAGAACCTGGACAACATTGGTTGCATATTTTGGCAAAGGTTAATCCTGCTCATAGCCTGTTGGAAAAAGTATGAACATTTCCACTCTGCGTGCCTTATAAGTTTAAACACCCACCATACAAAGGAATATGTCTTAATCCCTAGGAAAATTTGGCATATCAAAAGTAGGTAAAATGTGCCTGTCAGCTCAGTATGAGAATTCTGACTGAGAAATTGATATGAAAACAGGGCGGGCTATTCATAATCATATGCAAGCCAACAGACATTGCAAACCAAACTGTTGTGTTAAAGTTTGAAATTTTATTTATATAAGCTATGATGGTAAGTGTGGCATGACACAAAAAACAGTCTATAAACAGATAAAAAAATAAATTATGAACAAGGGAGTTAAAGTACAAGAAACCTGTAGAATGAATAATAAAATAGAAAGGTGAATGCAGGTGGAACAAGACAAAGTGAGTACAGGCACAGAAAAAATGTATTAAATATATTGTCCATTGTGTCCCAAACACACCCCTTTGTTGGTATACTTTCTTTTTTTAAATATATATTGCTGTTATACATTCAACTGCATTATTTAAGAAGTTTTAATCTGCATTTTCAGACTTCAAATCCAGGAAAGTGAGACAGAATTCATAGAATATTAATGATGTTCTTGCACAAAGATGCCGAGTGAGTATTTGCTTTGCTCAGCAGTATGAATGAAGGGTTTGCAAACCATAAAGTGCTTAGACTAATGAGCTCATTTCCATACGAAAAATGAAGGAATTAACTGTCTCCCTTAAGTTCAATAACACTAAATGATCAGATAAGCCTGCTTTAGAATTTTACTTAATATTTCAAATATCATCTCTTAACAGCTTTGCTAGAATAACTCTTTAAGTTATAACTATGAAAAGAGCTATCTCCATGTTCATAGGTTCACAGGTTTGATTGTAAAAGATGCAGCCTACTGGTCTTCAGGAAACTTGATTACTGTTTTCCAGTGCTGATATCTTCTATTTCCTATCCATATGCTTATCTATGTATGTATTAATATCCATGTGTTTATGTGGATATGCATGTATATACATATCTGTCTGTCTATCTATCTGCCTCGATGTCTGTATGCATGCATGCTCATGTATATTTCTAAGGAAGATCCAAGTGGAATAGGCACATGAATATGGATTATGAAATCAATGTACTTTTCAGTGGAATTTGAGTGAACAAGCCTGTCTTACTGAAATCATTAAAAAGTAATAGCCAGAATTAAATTGTGGGGAAACCACCCCAAAGTTAAATAACCTACTCCATGGTCAAACAAAGTCTGAATAATTTGAATAATACCAACTATTGAACACATTTGATGGAATGGGCTTGATTAATCAGGTTGACTTTGTACATGCTTAGCAAACACTTTGTACTCCATGAGCCAGACTTCTAGATTTTGATAGAAAACTACTTGGGAAAGACAACTCTACTGCTTCACTAAAAGGCAGAAGAGCTAGCCAAGTGCTGTACCAGCTTACTCCCTCAGTTATCTGCCCCTGGGGCTGTAAGTGCCAAGACAACGAAAAACACAGATCAAGGCAGAAACCAGGAACCTTCACGAAATACAATCCAAATTTATTCCAAGGACATATAACTCCACCATCGACTTCACTAACAATAAAAACAGCACAATTTTAAGTTGAGCTCGCTTTCTCCTTGTTGCAATAACAAAGCTTCTTCAGAACTAAAAATCACACATAACATTTCCTCTTATATATTACAAGCAATCAATGCGCTAATTGCATCTAATTACATTTGCTGTTCGTCTTAAAGTAATACATTGCTATACAGGCTTAAATGCTGTTAGAAAAATGTATTACGTGCAAAAAATATATATATTTGCAGTTGTATATAAGAATACACAAGTTTAAAAACTTGTCCTATCAAAAAATACATGTATATATGTATATAAATATACTTTAATCCCCTTTCATTATGTGAACGCCTCTAACTAAGTGAAAAATAGTTCATGTAAAGATTTCCCCTAAATAATACATATACCTAAATACTCAAACTAACTATACTATTAAAATTGCTAATATCGTATTTAAAAAATTACATACCCTACACAGTAAAAATTAAACCAAGACAGGCCAAAACAGCCAAATGAATATCTATCTTACATAGGATTTAAATGAAAATTCATCAGGGAACGTATCTAAAATTGTTTATAATTTAGCCTGTCTTAATCTCAACACACTCTGTATGCTAATGCTGTCATTCAGTCCAGGGGGTCTACTGGCATCCAATTTGAGTTGCCAAAATAGTTCCCTGTATTCAACCCTTGATTCCCAGTTACCCCCCCCCCTGGGATCCATCACAACCTGTTCAATGACCGCAAATTTAATATTCATATTTTTGCATATCAATGAGTGTTTGTAGAATGCATTAGACTCCTTCCCTTTTTTTATTTCATATGAGTGTTCGTAAATTCTTTTTCTTAAAGTACGTGTAGATTTACCTATATACAAACTGTTACAAGCCGTACATGTTCCAATATATACAATAACTTTTGTACCACAATTGTATTGTCTGGATGGAACCAACTTGTATTTTCTAGATGGAATGTAAATGTCTTGTTGATCTAAAATGTTAAATATTTATATTAATATTAATATAATATAAAATATTAATATTAAATTTGCGGTCATTGAACAGGTTGTAATGGATCCCGGGGGGGTAACTGGGAATCAAAGGTTGAATACAGGGAACTATTTTGGCAACTCAAATTGGATGCCAGTAGACCCCCTGGACTGAATGACAGCATTAGCATACAGAGTGTGTTGAGATTAAGACAGGCTAAATTATAAACAATTTTAGATACATTCCCTGATGAATTTTCATTTAAATCCTATGTAAGATAGATATTCATTTGGCTGTTTTGGCCTGTCTTGGTTTAATTTTTACTGTGTAGGGTATGTAATTTTTTAAATATGATACTAGCAATTTTAATAGTATAGTTAGGTTGAGTATTTAGGTATATGTATTATTTAGGGGAAATGTTTACATGAACTATTTTTCACTTAGTTAGAGGCGTTCACATAATGAAAGGGGATTAAAGTATATTCTGTGTGTGTATGTGTTTATATACAACCTATGCAAAACCCCTCTAGGGATCTGCCACCCCCCAGATTTTATAGATAGTTTGGCAGCTTTCAACACAGATGTAAGATAACACTTGCCATCATCTGTTTTGATGATCCATGTCTGATCACCAAAACTTACATTTTGTATATTGCAAAGGCTATTGTTACCCTCCTAGGCTACTCCAACAGCCAAAAAAAATGATAGAATCAAAAATCTTACTTTGGAATATTTATGGCATCCAATTTTTTTTCTTTTTTTGTTTAAAAGAAACTTTTGCCATGTACTTTCTAAAATGAATAGACATGTCTGGTTGGTACAAGAGACTCACAAGCTCACTACAAAATGTGACAAATATAGATATAAATGGCTTTCTTATATGTTTGGAGCTTGCAAGTCTACCAATACAAATGGTGTGGCAATATTAACAAGGAAACACATTTGTTTTTGGAATTATAAAAGCTAAGAAAGACCCTGGAAAATGTAGTTATGTTAAAACACCTACATTACATTATCACTTAAGGTACAGGTATACCTACATTCATAGAAAAAACAAACCATATAAGCATTTTTCATTTCCATGCAGTATACATTACATTAACAATTATCATTCAACCCAACATTACATAAATTACTCAATGTCTGCCTTCACTTAAACCTCGCTCCTCTTTTTCCTGAACATTATTTCTTCAAAGTCTTCTATAAAGATGGAACTGAAATAGAAATAGTAAAATCTGCCAAACTACTGGGTATTACAATTGATGACAAATTCACCTTTGAAACACACATTCTCAACACAATAAAGAAAACACACCTTAAACTTGGCAAACTTTACCATCATAAACTATACATGGACAAAAACACCAAAATAAAACTGGCAAGTACCTTACTTATCCCTGCCCTACTTTATGGTAGTGCCATCTTTACTAACCTTCATTCATCTCTCAGCAATAAACTTCAATCTTGTCACTATAAAATAGCTAAATTCACCTCAGGAAAGCCTAACCACTCACACCACTGCCAACAATCTCTGAAATGAACTGGTTGGATTTCTCAAACCATCTTTGCTAACAAATCTAATGCTAGCCCATAAACTAATTTATAAATCAAATACCTGCCCTGCAGTCTCATCAGTACTTCAAACTTATATTCCTTCACGTACTCTTAGATCCTCCAACAAATTGCTACTAAGTGTAACCAAGCCCAGTAAAAGATCTGGACAATCCTTGTTCTCCCATAGCATTGCTACAAAATGGAACTCCTTACCCTCCCATATTACACAGACTGTATAAAGACATATAAAATAGCATCAAAAACTTACTTCCTGGAAACCCCATATGCCAATACAAACTAAACTAACCATCACCATAAAACCTACACTACTTAAGTCTAATCCAGTTACATAGTTTTAGAATAATGTTTTACCCTGACAACAACACAGCTCTACTACCATTATAACTGTTTCAGCAAGAAATGCCATGTTTTCATTCAATGCCAAAAAGAAACAACTCAAGTTTTTGTACTACACTACTAAATGTTACCTAAGTTTACATAAGTTCTGATACATACTGATAAGTTTTTATATTGTTTTTTATATTTTTGCAAATTGTCTATATGTGACTGTTAATTGTGGAGCTTTTCTCCCTGGGCCTCCACTGAAAATGGATTCCTGACCCAGTGGACTTTCTCGGTCAACAAATGTCAATAAATAAATATAACTAAATATTCTGCATGTCTTGTTCTTACAAAATCCATTTATTTATATGCGAATTTCTCCTTGCCTTTTCTAAATGCATCACCTCCAGTTCTTTTATCTCCTTCATGATATTCAGTATTTCCATTACAGTTGCTTTTCATTGTCTAGAAATTGCTTTTTTGGCAGCCAATAGCATTAAACGTAATAAGGCCTTACTATGTCTAGGCAATTCAGATTCAGCGTCCTAGCTCAAAAGAATAATTTCCTTAGTTTCATCCATTTCTGACAGAGTACTCTGTGGGGAACTTTCAAATTCTACCAGCTTACATTCCCAAAAACATAGTCACAGTTACTTCTCTCCTTCCCATCATACATCCAGTATTTACTATTTACTTCAGGAAAATTCTCTGGAAGTCTGATTTAGGTATAAAATATTTATGCAAACACTTTTTTTTTTATTTTGTTTCATACTTGGGAGCCATACATATGCCCTTCTATTGTTCCTTTGTAAATTGCCTTTCCAGTTTCTGTCTTCTGATATCTTTTCAAACCTCCTCCAATTGATCCTTATAGTTACAACACAATATTTTATAAGCCCTACTAATCATCCATTTTTAACAGCAACTTATTTTCTAGTCTTGACTGAAAACTCTTCCAGAGCTGGTCTTTCACTTAATACTCCATAGCCATTTCTCTTTGCCTGTACTCTGATATCAATCCCTCATAGAGAGGCAGTCTGTAACTTGCAGTCCAAACATCTGCTTGGCCTCATCCCACTTTATTACATTTCTCTGCCTTGTTACTTGCAAAACCTTAGTTGTTTTGTCAGTTTTCACCAGTAAATGTCAACACCCTCTCGGATATCTTCTATACCACTGCTTGCAGACATACCTATAAAATCTCCTTCCTCCATTCCAATGTTGGCTTTGTTTTTAGAATAATTTCTGTTACTTTATGAATATAATATTCTGTAAGGTTGTTGTTATTATCTTTAAGGATCTGCATCTAAAATTCTAATTTCTCCTTGTTTCTCAGAAATCTCCTGTTTCATCATCATCCCCTTCACTTATATTTGTAACCTTCTTCTTGTGATATGTCCTGTTTTTGTAAGACTGCTAGTAATGGATTAAGTGCATTTTTTCCGTTTAAGCTATCTTTTTGAAGCCACGGTGGTCAGCGTTAGTGTTGTTGCCTTACAGCAAGAGGTTCTCCCGTTTGATTCTCGGCTGGAGCACCTTCTGTGTGGAGTCTGCATGTCCTCCCTGCAGTCGAGTGGCATACAAAAGACATGCATAGAATGTGTGTGCCTTTGTTGAAGGTTGGGCATCAAGCTGGCACCTTGGCACCCATAAACATTTACTGCCAATCATTAGCAGACCGGAGTTCCACTGTCATGACCCCTAACCGGGAAAAGCCCAAAGAAGAACAGTGATGACCACAACCACATATTGTCCACAGGCTTGAACTTCTCCATTGATTTCAAACATGACAAGTTATGGTCTGAATCTCTGTTCAACAAAAAACATACCATTTTGTTCAAAAAGATACTATTTTCTCCAAAAATAAACAAGTAAATAATTATAAATTATTTAGTTGACCTAAACAAATCCCCATAAATGGACAACAAAGACTTTACTTTCTTTTTCACACTTATAAAATGTGGTGAAGGATCAACTACTTCTTGATCTCAAAATACTAGAACAAATATGATCTGAGATACAAAACCAAACCATCTGCATTCTCAGATCACTACCTAAAACACATTTGATTTAAACTCCATACTACCATTAGATGCAAAGCTAAGTGGAGATTCAGTCCATATCTACTAAAAATGTCTTTCAGAATGGTATTCTAAAGTTATTGAATGTTCAATTTCAGAACACTACTGAAAACAATCTTTCATCTGACATTAGATGATTGGCATTAAAGCTACATTAACGGGGATCCTTATCAGTAAAATAAATTTCATTAAGAAATGCAAAAATTCAAGAAAATAATTGAATTAGAGATAATGATTATTAAACTGGACAAACACAGAAATAAATGATGATTTAAAATATTCAGCTCTAATGTCAGCTAAATTAATTAAAATCCTGACAAACTACCAACTAATAAAGTTTTGAAACACAAATGCCTGTCAGAGTTGATTGATGCGACAATGTTTCCTCCAAGCTTCTTCCTGGAATACTAAAATGTACTCATAATTTCAAGAATATTATTTCTGTTAAGAAAACTGATTCACAATATAACTTAACCACAAGAAATACTTCATTTGTTTAAAACATTTATAAAATAGTATATAAGTAAACAAGCCATAACATTAATTAATATGGTATAACTTTTTGAATAAGTTTAATTTTGCTACATTTCCAAATGATAAGCTGAAAGCTTTCCAGACTGATTTCCCCCATGAGATTTCCCTCTATGAAGTTTCTAAAGCTTTTACTTCCATTAAACAAAGTAAGACCCCGACCCTACATAAACTTCATTACTCATTTTACAAAAAATAAACAATAATAATAATAATAATGATAATAAGTAAACGCTAGTTTCTATTTTCCAGAGGTAATTTAATGTCACTAAAATTAATATATTTTTATGTAAACTTATAAATCAATTTGAGGCAGTTTTACCTAGCAGTATGACACAGATCTTACTCAGTTAAAATGCTCGCCCAATTTCCTTAATTAATTTAGATACTAAACATTATGTTATAATACTAGCTAAATGTTTTAGGACAATTACTCTGAGAACTTTCAGTATATCTATTGACATTTACATTAATGTTTCAAACCCAGAACAATACTATTATATTAGAAATAATTCATTACCATGGTAAAATCAGATCTGTTGATGGATGTGTTTTCACTTGACACAAATAAATAATTTAATCAAGTCCATGTTACTTTTTTCTCTATGAAGTAATAACAAAATCAACTTTCCTGATAAATAAATCAATACCAATAGTACCTTATATGAAACTGACTCTACTTCTTTGGTAACCAATGGAAATATTTCTCCTCGAATTAGGATCCTGACTGGGACTAGAACATGTTCTAACTTAAAATCTTATTGATTTACACTATCGCTTTAGTAACTCCTTTACCATATTATTTACAATTTAAACCATACAGAAATAAGTTTAATAAAACAAAATTCAATTTATCTGTGTCAGCCCCTCCTGGAGAACATTTGTGTCAGTGTGAGATTCAATGACAGCTCCTGATTTGCAACCATATGCAAATGTAGTCAGCCAGAGACCACTGACATTGGCCTTGACTTCTGAGAAGCAAATGCTTAAAGAAGTGGTCCAAGGACTGATCCCTGAGGGACTCCACTTGTGACAGATTTCTTTGTAGAGGTGGACTCCCCAATTCTAACTTCCTGGGTCCTGTATGTCAGCCAGTTGACTATCGACTGGGAGACATACTTGTTTGTACCTAACCTCTTGAGTTTGTCAACAATGCCCAAGTGGGATACTGTGTCAAATGCCTTGGCCAGGGCAACAGAACAGAATGCATATTGTAATGAGCTATTTCTTTGGCAAACTCTTTCACGCAATCCAAATATCACAAGAGAAAATGCAATACTGTGTGTTTAAAAGTTTCCTCTGGTAGTCAATGTGTAGCACTTCCATTTGATAAAAAATAAAAAAATGTAATTTCTAAATTATTCATTTTGGAGTAGTGCCTAAAAATTTTGACTTTCCCCTTCCTGAATTGAATTAGAGTTGACAAAGTAAAGGTAATGCTAATTCCATAATATAATAAATTTAAACTCAAATAGATTTTATGCTGGATGAACTAGTCAAAGGAAAAAAATACATTTCTCATATCTCTACAACTTGATTATAAATATATATAATGTCTGGTAGTTAATATACCAAATTATTTGGTTTCAGTGCTAAACAAAGCATATATTTTTCAAACTGGCAATTAGTCTGGTGGAAGACCTATAAATTATAACCTAACTCACTCTATCGCCACAATGCTTGCATGTATCATACGATAGCAGTGTATATAAATATATATATATATATATATATATATATATATATATATATATATATATATATCTTCTCCTTATTGTTCAATATGCAATGACAACTTGACCACTGCCTTATTACATCTAGTTTGCTTTTATTGATAAATTAAAATTGTTTGCACTCATATATTACAGTCTTTAGACTAGTCTCACAGTTTGCAAATGATATTAGTATGTTTTATATATATATATATATATATATATATATATGTGTGTGTGTGTGTGTGTGTGTGTGTGTGTGTGTGAATAATATTTCTGTAGAAGCATATCTCTTAATATACTTAATATCATCAGTGTGAAATTTTTACAACTAACTGGTTATGAAGCAAAGAATTTTCAATTAACCTATGAAATCCTATTTTATGTCATGTCTAGAATGATAGAAATTCTCCAACAAAATGGTGCTGCGGTAGCGTTGTCACCTCGCAGTAAGATGCTGTCTGGTTCGATTCTCAGCTAGAGCGTCTCCTGCGTGGAGACATTCGTGAATGGGCATACCTTCGTTGAAGGTTGTGTGTCAGGGCTGGTAACTCGGCACGTAAAACTCAACTACCAATCATTAGCGGACCAGAGTTTCTCTGTGGTGACCCCTAACCAGGAAAAGCTGAAAAGACACAACAAACAAGCATTACAATTTATGAGATCAACTGACAAAATTCTGTATGAGATAAACATCATTCTATTAGTCGGCAGATTGTTACTTCATTTAGCACTACTACACTAAGGGCACAAATTCAAAAGACTTGCTCATAGTGAAAATGACCACTTACTCTGAGAGCAGGCAGACAGCAGGTGTTTTGGAATTTAGTTTCCTGTAGCAAGCTTGTTTCTAGATAGATCTTACACCAATGTAAGTCACTTATACTGAGAGCAAGTCTTTCAGAATCAGGGCAGACCTACACTGAGAGCAACTCTTTTGGAATTTGGCCCTACGTTTTATGCATACATTCTGCCTTTCTTGTCTAACTTGTTAGTACTAGATTGTTTACAGCTGTCTGTTCTAAGGAATATCTATTAATTTCATATTGTGGTTATGATATTTAATAGCTTTGTGGCACTGTAGTTTGTCCTTTTATGGAAATATTTTGATTAAGAGTTACAGTTCTTGTGTTTCTACAGTCTGTGTTGAAGAACTGTTTATTTTCAAATGCATGCATGCTCACTATAATAATGATTGTTTTGAATTTTGCCTTACTGCTGTTGCTTCATTTTTAGAATGTTAAACTTTCTTTGTTGCAGAAAGTCTTGTCTCAAGAGTCATAGGAGGTATGTGTCTGTATTTGTTGTTGAGAAGTTGATTTAATTCAGCATACTGTCAATTTTCTTTGCATTGCAACATATTTTAAGATAGTGGATGTCATTTTATAGACTACATTTGTCATATGTTGAACACAATGTTGTATCCAAAAAATCTGTAATGTATATACAATGTATTTGTTAAAACAGTACTGTAGAATTGAGAAAAAATACACTTTTAAGAGGCACAGATGTATACAACTCATATCCAACTGATCCTAACGATTTTGTAATTACAGCTCTGTATTGTTTAACATTATAATGTGTGTTAGCATATTTTTTCCCAAAAGTACAAAGCAGTTTACTTATAGAAATTCAAGCTGATGTAAGAAGCCAAACAAATCAGACACTGCGGCTGGTTCTCCACAGTATAGCACACCAGCCTGTGAGCCAAAAGGGGCAGGAATTTGTTTTGCATCAGTGATATATAGTCTTAACTAAACAAAGATCAGGAGAGCAAGCAATCTGAAAAGAAGATTTGTACAAATCAGAGAAAACAGATCCAAGAGCTTTTACAAATCAGCCAAAGTCCCAGCAAGGCAGATTATAAATACTATGGCCTCTACTTTTAACAATACTGTCTCAGCTAAAATACAAAACAGTTCACTAACAGAAAATTCAGAAACACACAACTCTTATCTAGTCCTACTGAAGTAACTCTCCATCCAACCATTCATGGGAGACTTTACTGCAGGTAACATGTTTTCTGGACTTTATTAACACAAATGCCCTTGATCAGCTAGTGTGCAGCGCACTTCCAACTACAGGTTCAAACAACTTGGAAAATCCAGCAAAAATCTGTTACAGTCAGAAACTATTCTAAAGCAGACTACATGTTATTAACTGACAGTTTGCCAAAATTCAGTGCTCTGCCTTACCTAAAGTTCACAACAGTCTAAGCAGAATCATTCACAGAAACATTGTACAAACAAGTAAATGGCTGCATAGAGGGTGCTGTACCTACTAGAAGTAAGCCCAAAACAAACATGAAAAACAAACCACACTTGTATAATCCTAATCTTAACAGGGTATATAACAAAAGGAAAAAAGTCATGACAAAAGTTAGAAAGATCAATTGTCATAATGTCAACAGCTCACTAATATAACTAAACAGAAAACTAAAAGGACTACAACAAGGTCACTTACAAGGTCAAGAGAGCTTCTCAGGCTGAAGATAACTGCAAGGACTTCTACATGTCTGAAACCTCAAAGGTGACATGCAACAGTGTGCTAAACTGGTAGTAAACGGTACCACCTTCACTGAGGTGGCATAGTGAATCTACTGAATGAAAAATTCAGCTCAAATTTTAATCCCCATTCCTCCCTGCCACCCCTTGTGAAATCCCTACCAGCATAACCCCCCAACTACCAGCAGGGAGCAGGTCATAGTGGTGCTTACTAAAGCTAAAACACAGCCTCAATGAGGCCTGACAGTATCCCATGTTGCCTCCAAAATAGCCTGAAACATAACCTATCAGGACAAATTTAGTCATTTATGAGCTACAGCCTCAAAACAGGCTATTTGCCAAGCGAAAGGAGGATAGCAACGGCTACCCCTTTCACAAATGTAAACCATCAACTGACCCCAGAAACTACAGACCCATTACTTTGACTAGTCTACTATGCAAAGCCAGGATCAAATTATCATGGAAATGATCAACAAGGACACTGGCAACCTACAGACACTAGACCCATCCCAGTTTGGTTTTGTCAAAGGAAGTCATGCCTACTTAATCTGGTGGGCTTCTTTGAGAGGGTAACCCAGGCAGTGGATGAAGGGAAAATGGTGCATATCGCCTACCTATATCTGACTAAAGCATTCAACACAATACTCCACTCAGGTACTGTGGACAAATTCACTGAACTAGGCATAAATCCGTACACAACTCACTGCACTGCCATTTGGCTCACAGACACGATTCAAGAATTCAGGACTGATGAAACCATCACAACAAACAGGCTTGTCACCAGTGGAGTACCACAGGGATCTGTGCTGGGCCTACGTCTACTTGGCATCTACATCTCTCAGGTCATGGTTAACTTTAAGGGCCGCTGGCTCAATGTGTTCACAGACAACTGCAAATTGGGCGTTATCATAAATTCTCCCCATGACACTAACATCCTGCAAGATTGTCCAACACAGACAAAAGACTGGTGTCAAAGCCACAGATTAAAACTCAATGTGAAGAAGTACATTATAGTGCATTATGAAAAAATATCAACCCAGGCAAATTACTCCATTTATAAGAAACCCTAAGAGGTGACCCAGTAGTTAGAGATTTTGGAACATATGTAGACAGTAATCTGGCCTTTGACTTACATGTAGCCAAGGTAGTAAGAAAATTGTTCTGTGTTACCCAACTTATAACTAAGAGTATGACATCCAGGTCCAAGTAAGTTATAGTGTCATTCTACCTGTCCTCATCAGACCCATCACTGAGTACAATGGCCCCTTCGGCATGGTCCTGACTTGGCATATGCCACAGTTGAAATGCCCACAGAGGCTCTTCTCCAAAAAAATCCAGGTTATTAACACACTATCCTATACAGATCACCTTAGAGCCCTGTCTCTACACTTGGTCTCCTACAGATCACCTGAAGGAGCTTTTGCACATCTACAAAATGAGCAGCACCAGAAACACTAGATCCAGGGATTTGAACTTTGCTTGCAACATATATAGAACATGCTGATGACACAGATATGTGACTCAGTGAATCCCCATGCTCTGGAATAGGCCCCCCATACATCTGAAGCAGAGTCCATCCTTAACCCTATTCAAATGTAATCTTGATCACTGGATGGGAAATCACAAATTCATCCTTGGGCTTGTCCCCATTCTTATTATAGTGAAAGGCCGAAGGTAAAAAAATACCCTAAATAACATACCCCTTAAATAACTTCTTAGCAACCTCCTAAATAACATATGACTCTTAACAAGTACCAGTCGTAGAATACATACCAACCCCCAAATAAGATGCACATGTTACAGGGAATGCAACTGGGTTGGGTTGTATGACTAGGCTTACAAGGGTCCTGGTTGTCATTAGCCTATGAACCTATAGAAGAGAGTTTAAAAGCAGTTAAGTTGCTCTGCTTACATTGTCATGACATTTTCAGAATATGGAAAACACACATAAATATAATTGGTGGCAAATATATTACTTAACAGCACCTTGTTTCGTTTATTGCAGCAAAAGATGGGCAAAATGCACACAGCCTTCTGTTTATGCCTAGACCTATGCTTATTTTGAGGTCAGTTGTTTTACTGAGGTAGTGCGTACTTATTTAGCATTGTATTTCACCCATTAATTCATTTGGCTCTCTTTCAGAGAGTTTATTTAAAAGATGACTGATAATAATGAGAAAAGAAACTTAAGCCTGCAGCATAACAGAATGACCTTACATTGGATTACTGAATAAATGGACAATTTCCAAATGTTTGTACACCATGCTGAATTTTGAAGCTGCAAATGAAAACCACAGGTTCATTGTATTTTGTTATATGAGAAAATAAAAACACACAGATATTTATAAACAAGGTAATTTCGGTAATGTATTATACTAATAACTTAACGCTGTTCTGCTACAAAGAAAAGGAAATTATACTACAGATTTACAAAGGTATACAAATAAAAGTGAGATATGAACAATGTATTGTAGAGCAACTTCTGCTACATTCAAATGGTAGATTAATCTGAAAGTGCATATTTTCTACTAAGGATTTTTCTCATTTAAAATATTTATATTCATAATGCCTTACAGATTTTTGGTCTTGAAGCCAAATGCAACAATAAACAGGACTAATTTAAAAATTAAAACACAAAGGACTCTTGAGATTTAGTTCCTTATAAAGAATGAGAAAAAATAAAATGACTCTGCAGCCTTAATGTATGCATATGTACAGGGATAAGTCCAGTGCATCAAGTTAAATTATGATACATATTTATTATTTTTAGTTATAATAAAGTATTACATTCAAACAATAACTAAAACAGAACAATCCTAAACAATGCTGACTCTGCAAAAAACAAGCAAACAAAAAAAACAAACAAACAAATACGAGACTGGGCTTTGATTCTGGCTTTCAATGAGTTAGTATATTCCAATAAAAATGGTCAAGAAATGAATTTTACTGGCACCTTGCTCAGACTTATTTAGGACTCAGTACTAATTGGGAAATAGTTCCTTTATAACACATATCAGGCACTGCCAATGTTCTTTCTTTGGCAACTAGCTAAAATCAGACCAGAATAACAACAAAATGAAAATGTTTACTTTATGTTTATTTTAGTGAAATAGGTTAGTATGAATATGAAGCCATGAGTGCTGCTAGCAAATTTTACAAATGAATGATTGTATACTTTCTGGATTACAATACCTTTGCCGAGTATTAGCATATAATGTATTTGCAAAAAGACAGATAATTTTAATGTTTGTGGTGGTCTGCTCATAGTAATTGTTTAGAAACCTAAACTTGCAAACACCCTTATGCACTTATACACATACACATATATAAGGGTGTAGAGCAACTGCCTGAATGTCTTAAATATTGACTGCAAACATACCTAATATTCAAAATATTGATAGTCATAAATACCTAAACAAATATTGACAAACCTTAACCACATCCCAACTCAATGTTTTTGAAATGGAGACAAGCCCCTCTGCACCCCCACACCCCCTGATAATGATATATCATTGGCTCATACAAGGTTACTAGACTAATGGCCCTGGGGCCCTTCCAACCATAGCCAAGAGTTTATCCCCAAAAAGAAACCTCAGTCAGCACCTGTCACCCCTGTCAGTGAGGGACACAAGTGAAACCCCTGGGACAAATTTGTGGTTTCCCATCCATTCTTCAAGGTTGCACTTGAAGAAGGTCAGCAAGGTGCTCTGTTTGATGTGTATGGGAAGTCTATTCTAGAGATGGGGCATCCTCTGGGAGACAAACCTGTCTCTCCAGCAGGTTTTGTTGATGTCACATATTGGATTCAGGTCTTTTGATCTGGTAGTGAGTGAGGAATTAGACTAACAGATATGGAGCATCTCTAGTAGGGCAGGGTCTGAAATTGCCTTGTAGGCAAGACACAGATCGCCCCTGAGCAATCTGTACGATACCAAGTAGAGTGATAGTGATTTCAGCCTGTCTGCATAGGACAGATGTTGGAGGCCATGTATTCTCTTTGTGAGGTATTTCAGTGGCTTTTCTAGTTGGTGCAGATGTTTGTAGAGGTACATTCCAATGGGGCATTATACTCAATTACTGGTCTAATGTGGGAGGAGTATAGAGCAGTAATAACCTCCTTTTTTCTGGATGCAATCCCTTTACTTATGAGATGAACCAAGTAAAAGGCTTTTCTGACCACTGCTGCTACATGATGGTCGAATGTGAGGTTGTTATCAACCTGAGTGCCCAGGTCTCTCACCACAGGTTGTGTGCTTAGGGGTTTGCCGTTGATGTGGTAATCAACAGGTATCATGTTTTTGCTGAATGGTATAATGATACATTTTTTGCATTTAGCTTGAGGCCATGACTTTGGCACCAGTCATTAGTTGCTGTGAGACCCTCTTGCAGTATGTTAACATCATTTGGTGAGTCAATGACATCACCCATCTTACAGTCATCTGCAAACTTGGTCAGCCATAGGCACTTTGTCTTTGCCTGAACCTCTGAGAAATAGATGCTAAACTGCGGGCATCCTAAGACAGATACCTGGGGAACTCCACTAGTGGAGGTGCCTATTTTGACTTTGAGGGTCCTGTTAGTGAGCCAGTTGGCTACCCATCTGATGATACAGAGATTTACTACAAGCTGTGTTAGCTTTTTATGATGCCCAAGTGAGGGATTCTGTCAAAGGCCTTGACCAAGTCAAGGTAGGCTGTATGTACTGACCTTCCTTCATCTCGGGCCTTGGTGACAGTCTCAAAGAAGTCAACCACATTCAACAGGCAAGATCTGCCCTTGATGAATCTGAACTGGGTTGGGTCAAGTGCTTGGAGATTGCCTATGTCCGTGTTTATGAGATCCATAATAATACGCTCCATGGTTTTAAAGATCAGACTTGTCAAGCTAATGGGGCACTATTTTCCAGGGTCATTAGTGGCACCACCTTTGTGCAAGGGGATGACAATGGCAGTTCTCCACTCTGCTGGAATGAAGCCAGTACTTAGGCTGTGGTTGAATATGGTGCTCAATGGAGAAGTCAGTTCTTGCTGGAGATAGTGCAGAATACATCCTGGGATACTATCAGGTCCCATGGAAGCTGTGATCTTTGCCTTGGATAGGGCCTGTGACACTTGATCTATGGAGATGTGAGGTATGGGACAAGTATTGGGGATGTCGAAAGGGCCTTGGGGGGGCAGGGGGTAATGTTTGTACTAGCAAGTTGGCTAAGTCAACAGGATCAGTGTAAGTGATCCTATTAAGTGCTAACTCAGAACAAACCTGGGCTTGGCCACGGAGGTTCCTGACATAAATGAAGAAGACTTTATGGTTTTCCTTTGTTATGGAGGCTAGTTTTAATTCACAATTTGCCTTCGACATTTTCACTAGTGATCTAACTTGCTTGTTGAGGCAAAGGAGGGAGTTTTTCCAATTTGGAATTTGTTCCCTTTTACCCTTGGACAACAATTTCTTCCTTTTGCTGTAAAGCCTGTTTGATAGAGGATGTCCACCAAACAGGTTTCTGTTTCCTTGAGGAACAAGTTTTAGTTCTACTGGGTATGGGTGAGTCCATGCAGTTGTACAGATGCTTGTACACTGCATTGGTGTACTGTCCAGCATAGTTCTCTGCATCCTCTGAGTGTGGTGGTGGTGTGAAGCCAAAGATACCCACCCTTAGGAAGTTATAGTCAGCTTTTGAGAAGTTTTTTAGCTTGATTATGGATGTGGGGTTGGTGGGAGAGAAACTTCGAATGAGACAGTCTGATGATCTGATCTCACCAGGGAAGAACATACTATGGGCGTGGTGCATCAGTCACCCATGTTGGTAAGAGCCAAGTCCAGAATGTTATCTTCCCTTGTGGGGGATGAGACGAGCTAGTCTAGTGCATTAGAACTGATGAAGTTGAGCAATCATTGAGAGAGTGCATTAGTGCAAGAATAGTTCACCCAGTCCATGGTGGGGTAGTTGAAGTCACCAAGGATCAGGGTGTTAGGGGGTCCTTTGATGGAGTCAAGTAGATCCAGGTAAGAGAAGTGGGTGTCCTGAGTCATGGAAGGGAGTCTCTAGCTAGCTATAACTTGGATGGGTGTCTTGCCAGTTGTCATTTGTACGTGGAGTAGTTTCAGTGCATCATGCTGGCAAACCAGTCTGGAGGAGTGCTTGTCCTTGATGAAGATAGAGACACCACCACCCTTAGTCTTCCCAACCTCATGTTGGGGTTAGAATGTGTGGAAAGAGGTATATCCTGGTTAGGCAGGGGTGCTCTCCACAACCCTGAACCAAGTTTCCGTGACCACATAGACATCAGCATCTTCCAGTACAAGGAGGGCCTCCAGTGAGTCCATTTTCAGGTTAAGGCTCCTAGTGTTAAGTAGCATGACCTTCAATTTACTATTTGACAGATCTTTTAAGTTGGAAGGTTTGTCTTTGGGGCATTGCCTAAAAAAGGCACAATGGTGGAGGTGAGAGCCTTGGTCAGGATCCGGAAAACCAGTGGTGATAGGTGAAGGCCATCTCTGGGAAAGCATCGAGGCCTGTCAAACATGTCATCCCAGGCAGACAGATACTGGATCCCCTTGGAATGGCACCAGAAACTAAGCCAATTGTTGAAGTCCATCATTTTTTGTTGGTACTGTGGTATTATTCATGGTGAAGGTAGGATGCTACTTAGGGCTAGAGTCATACCTGCCTGGAACACATACTCTGAGAGTTCATATAGTCCAGAAAGGTGCATCTCAAGACATTCACACTAACCTGTACAATGACAGTCATACTTGTACTTGTTGTGAAGAGACTTAAGTGCTTGCATGATGTGGTGGATTCTGGCACCAGATAGACAACTGACCGTGACCTTTTCCTTGTCAAACCGGGTGAGGGGGACATCTGTGTGTCTCACAACTGAGTCACCAATGACTAGTGCGTATGTCTATATATATAGGTAGCTTGACCCCCCCCCCCAACAAGTTTTGTTTTTCTTTGTTTTTTTAGAAATTTTGAATATTGAACTCTTGAGATTAATCATTTTCAGGTTTCTTTGCTTTCCGTTGATTTTGTGAAGTACATTCACGTGTGTGTGTGTGTGTGTGTGTGTGTGTGTGTGTGTGTGTGTGTATATATATATATATATATATATATATATATATATATATATATATACATATATATAGGTTTACTATTGAAATTGCGAAACTGCATCAGTCGACTGGTCACAATGTCGATCTGAAATGTTGAATATGTATTGTTGAAAAGACAGTCAAGTTGAAAATGAATACACTGACACCCATAGTTCAATCTATTTGACAGAGCAGGAGGTGAAGTCAGTCACCCATGCTATGCATATTAATAAACCATTACACTCTACAGTCAACAGTACATTTATTTCACTATTTTGCAGGGGGGGCAATCCCCACTGCACTCCACACAAATTATATACACCAACTCTGAGAACAAACTGTATCATACTTAAAATAAAAAAAAGACTTAATGAAGTATAAATATTTTGCACTGTTGCTTTCATTTTGTTAGATAATAAAGTTATGAAATACTGGTACCTCGGTGGATAGCTGCACCCAAATTTGACTTACTTCACATACAAGGTGTTGAACCAAGCAAATAGTCTGTTGAGGATCTGCCACAGCATAGAACATCTACTGACTGCAAAAGCAAGAAATGTCCTCAACAAGGCTGCATTATTACATTAATTAGCACATACCATAGCTGTTATAACTTCTAATTCCAGTAGTAACTGCCAATGACTGAAAGTAGGAGCTTATATGATTTCTAGATTCATGGGCAATGCACTCAATAAGAAGGACTAATAAATCTGTATTAAGCCAACCCCCCCCAGCTTGCTTTATAACATGTTCCACATATGCACAGACTCTTAATTGAGACGTGCTGCCCATCTGTAGCCAATTTGTTTTAGTTATCACTTCCTCTAGATCTTTAGAACCTCTATTTTCTCATCATATATACTTATCTTGCCTCTTACTCGATACAGGAAATCAAGACTGCATTTATTACAATGCTCTAAGGGTGCCATTTATAAATATTACAAGCCATGGTGTAAAGCTTGTATACTTGTGTGTCAAAGCTCTCCATGATTCATGCTGAGAGGTACTCAGTGAGGTAAAGCATTGTGTGCAGTCTTACCTCATTACATGGAAAGGATACTCCATGTATAAACTCCAGATGCACATGATTAGATGGAGTTATCATGGTCGATACTGTGAAGCTCCTCCAGGGGTGATGTGCTGTTCAGCGTACAGCAGAACTGAACAGTATATAAAAACAAAACTTCTTTGCATTGTAAGAAAACTTGGCAAACATTTTTAATTCCAAGCCTTGCTAGTATGAATCTAGGAATAACTTATATACATATATGTATGTGTGTGTGTATATATATATATATATATATATATATATATATATATATACACACACACACTAAGTTTGAAATTGCTATTTACCAGAATGTTACCTTTACTCTGAAGTAAGACATTCTCAAATTTAGTATATATTAGTTCAGGGGAATGCGAGGCTTGTTCCCAACATCAGAAGGTATGGGGGGATTGCTGTCTCAAAAAAAAAACTTTAACGGAAAACATCAATGTTCAATATTTACTGTTCTCCTGCATTTTTTTGCACTTTTTTGTAATTCCAGGGTTTTCTTTCATGAATCTCAGAATTACAATATGGATAAAAAATCCTACTAGCAATGGGTCCTTCCCAGTGCATGTAACCCTGCTGCCACAATCAACATCATATAGTAATGCTGCTGAACACCAGAAATAAAGATGCTAACAGCACCACATTCCATCATAACTATACTTTGGAAATGACACTATCTCAGCTGTCATGCTACTTAGCTATTTTAGCCACTTAGTAGGTTCCTAGATGCACTATGTAGCACCATCAGGTGACACAGTGCTTGTTCACATCAGTGATGTTTACAGCACCACTATGTATTATGTGTTTAAGTAAACCATGTAGAAACACAGACTTTGTATAGCAGCATTTAATAACACTGTCCATGCTTTCACCTCCTGTGAATTTTCTTTTCCTGCTGTTTCAGCTATTTTTTTAATTACCGCAACAAATTATTACAGAAAATGGACCTCAATCTAGTCCATGTACCTTAAGAAAAAAAAAAAAAAAGAAACAGACAAATAGGACACACTTTTGAAAGGCAGGCACCTGACCTGAATGGAAATACCTTCACAGCCCTGTTACTTAATTGCTTTCACTCCAAAAACACATGACATAGAGGTGAGTGCAATATTTGCTTTGTCTGATTACATAAAATTTTACTTGCATGTTGATGGCATCTTATGAAGTTTTGCTGCCATTCCGTTGCTGGCAAATGGCAGAGGTTGCTAGTGATACCTGTTACTGGGGTACAGATACACCATTTTATACGTTTTTTTATTTTAGTTTAAAAATGTGTAAAAAGTAAAAAAAATTATCCATAGCTGTAAGACTTGAACATCAAATGACAACTCTTAACTGCACATGCCCCATTGTTGAGCTCCAAACTAACAATCTTAAAAAGAAAAGCCATTTGGGTTATTTTTTACATCAGCCTAGGTTACAGGCATATTTCCCCATTTGTGAACAAAACATACTTGCCTTACACGAGGGAAGGTTGATATTACTTTTTCAGAAACACACATTTTTTTTTTGTTAAGAAATCAGAAAGGGTAAAGAATATTTTAATTATAAGTGCAGGTGTACTTTATTTTATTTTTTAAAAGATTTGAAAGTATAGAGATTTTTTAACTATAACTACAGGTGTATTTTGTTTATTTATTTGTTTAGTGTGTGTGTGTGTGTGTGTGTGTGTGTGTGTGTGTGTGTGTGTGTGTGTGTGTGTGTGTGTGTGTGTGTGTGTATGTGTATGTGATATGTTTCTTGAATACAACAGTTAACTCTAGTTGACAGAAGTACTGACGGTACTTGCAGATTACAAAGAATCAATACACTTTACAGATGTGGCAACCTGTGCTTCTCCACAAAATAATAAAAAAAAAAAGAAACCAGAAGTGCTCCATTTCATTTTCCAGAAGATTAACTCTTTCTGTGTCCCAGCCCCTGAAATCTTACTCCACAATAATCTCTCTGAAGAATATTCAGGAAACCAAGGCAGTCACCTCCTACAGCAAGAGATCTTCCACTCCATGGAATAATTTTCCAAAGGGACTGCAGAGATGCCGTCCTTGATTTAAAGAAAATATATTTTCTTGCTATCAATTCAGAAATTGTTAATTCAATCCATGTCATCAAAAACAAACAAATAAATAAATAAAATACATATGTGTATATGATGGAGGGGATGGTATAGTTTTTGAATCCTTAGTCACAGAAATGTGCTAGTATCTTTTCATGGAATTTTTTTTATTCATAAGTATACAAAAAAACTGTAGTGGGTACTGAGATGTGTTTGATCCACTCATTCAGTTTACTTTTCAGTAAGCCAATTCAACTAGGACTTGTTCAGTGAATGGGTAATACATAAAACTGGTTTTACATGTGGGCAAATGCACCATTATGTATGGTCTTTGCCCCCCCCCTCCCTTAAATGATATAAGTTACTGAATCACAGAATATCAGGGTCAGGTTTAACAAGATTCATAGACTGTTCCTTCACTTAACTAGTCTCCACTTAAATCACTTCAGTGAGGAGGGATTAATAGGACAAACAGCAGTCTCCCAGGACCACTATGTGACAAACTGAGTTATATTTAATTTAGGTGGTTGTATTAAGTTGTACATTTTGCAATATTATAATATTATTTTACTAAATAATGTCATTAAAGGATTTTGGAATCACCATGTAAAAAAAAAGCCCCCAAATCACAGAGAAGAGAAATATTTGAACATCGCTCTTCTGCTTTAAACTTCTTTTTTGCAGGGGTTCAAGCCCACCCTGCACCATCCCCCTGATGTGGGGGAAGCTCCCCCCAACACACACACACACATTCCCTGAACATACATATTATACTGACTCTAAGATCACCATACCTTGGAGAAAAAAGGGAATATTCCAGGAATGGCCATCTTGGACTTAATATATAAGTCCGTTTTTTTTTTGTTGTCCAGTCAGTCTCCTTGTTTCAGGACTCGCCCTAGCAGGTCCCAACATTTGAAATAGTTACCAATGTATATACACACACACACACGCACACACACACATATATATATATATATATATATATATATATATATATATATATGTATACACACACACACACACACACACACACACAGACAGACACATAAAAATAAGTATATATACATATAAATATAAATTCACAGGTGTAAGTCAAAATCACATTTGGTAGAAAGGTTTTTATGGAAGTGAAAAAAAGAATGTTCCTTTGAATGAATCATATGTGGTTTAATTTCGTTTTATACAGTGTATGTAAGAAGGAGTATGAAGGAAAATTAATTTTTGTATGAGAAAGTCGTGTTTGTGAAGATGTGCAAGACTGTGTTATAGCAGTTGTGAATATGTAAGTGTTTGCAGTGTAGAGTGAGGGTTAGATAAGGTGACAGAGTCAATGTTGTGCATGTTTTGTTGTCTGTATTTAGCACCCTTTTGAATGCACCATCTTACTCATTTGTTCTAACCCTTATCATAATCCTAACTTTACCCCACCCTTAAATGTAACCCTACATATTACTTCACTAAAAGCCCATTCCCTAATAGTATCACTGCCAAGATGACACATAATATTTGTTTTTTAGCTGTGGTTTACTGATATAGTGCTTTTTAGTGGAAGAGAAGAATACAGTGTTTTGTGATTCACTCTTATGAGTCATTCATTTTTTTTCTGATTCTCTCTCTCTTTAATTTTATACCTTTCATGATGCACATATATATATATATATATATATATATATATATATATATATATATATATATACTGGCTCAGCTGCTCAATCAGTGCCCTTGGCCAGTCCCTGAACTAGCACCCCAATCCCATGGTCAAATAGAAGAGGGCTGCTCCCCCTCCCAGACACATGTCCCTTCCCTGCCACAGCTCTGGAAAAGAAAACAAGAAGTTTGCAAGTTTCGTTCTGTACTGTCATTCAGAAAAGTAAGTATGGAAAGAAGAACGTAGGAAAGGTACTTTAGGATTTCACCCTCTAATACCTTGCACCCAGAACACACACCCTGGGTGCCCTACACTTGCTACACTATGTATATGTGTGTGTGTGTGTGTGTGTGTGTGTGTGTGTGTGTGTGTGTGTGTGTGTGTGTGTGTGTGTGTGTGTGTGTGTGTGTGTTTTTTGTGTGTATGTGTATGTATACATATATGTGGATCTCTGTCAGATGATCGAGTTTTCAAGTCGAAACCACATGACAGAATTTCCGAAAACTTAAACATCAAAAGAAAAACACAAAAATCTACATTTTTTTACATTTATGCAGGAAGGCAAGCTGCCCTCTGAAAATTATATATACCAACTCTGAGATCGCACTACAGTGAAGAAAATGGTAAGTCTCCCTGTACTGAGATCTCTAGTCAACAGCTTTTAGTTTTCAAAAACTCAATCATTTGGTCTCGACCATATGAATTTCGAGTTCCTGAAAACTCAGTCAACTGATAGGGATTCATATATATATATATATATATATATATATATATATATATATATATACACACACACACTATGAATGTGCGTGTGTGTGTGTGCGTGTGTGCGTGTTTGTACGTGTATATATATATATATATATATATATATATATATATGGTTTACATTCTTATGATCGATTGCTTACATCATCATTGATGGTTAAAGAAAGATGTTTCTTTCCGTCAGACTCCCACATCATCAAGAAGTGTTATAATCAACTTAACATACAATTGACTATAGCTTAGTACTTTGTGTTTACTTTTTTTTTAAAGCTGAGTGACTATAGAGTTAATGAATTTAAGTAACATATCTGAATTAGTACTTACTGCTGAAAACCAGTTTCTTGCAAAGTGGCAACAACCTTTTGCTGTAATTGAGTTAAGTAACTAAAATGCAGTATAAGGTGAGACAACAACAAGATGGCTGGAGTGCCTTCTGTGTGGAGTCTGCATGTCCTTCCAGCAGTCGAGTGGCCTCCAAAAGACATGCGTGAATGGGCGTGCCTTCATTGAAGGTTGGGCGTCGGGCTGGCAACTCGGCACCATAAAAAAATCTACTGCCAATCATTAGTGGACCGGAGTTCCGCTGTGGCAACCCCTAACTGGGAAAAGCCGAAAAGACAAACAACAACAAATGGAAAAATAAGGGAACAAGAACAGTGGGCTAGATTCTGAAAGAGTTGTTCTCGATGTGTCTGCTCTAATTCCACCAGATCTGCTCTCAGTGCAATTGCCTTCCTAAGATGTAAGGT
Source organism: Protopterus annectens (assembly GCF_019279795.1). NCBI lineage: Eukaryota > Metazoa > Chordata > Ceratodontiformes > Protopteridae > Protopterus > Protopterus annectens. The sequence continues at coordinate 290,101,914 of NC_056748.1, read as the reverse complement.
CTGTCTGTAAACAGGCTTGTGACAGGACCAGATTCCAAAAGACTCTCTCTCTCAGCTTGCTGTTAGTGTAAGTGGTCACCTGCACTGAGAACAAGTCTTTTGGAATTTGGCCCAATTTGTACCTCATAAATGTTCTGAAACCATGTATAGAAATGCCTACTAAAGTTTTATAGTAAATACATATTATGTCTGGAAGTCAAAAATAATATAGACACTGTCATTGTTTCAGTAACAAGTAGTGAAAGAATTTGTTCTCAGACGTAAGCATATTCAAACAGCTGTTTGGTTAAAGCAGTTTAATTCAACACAACACAGAAACTGTGCATACAAAGGAAGTACGGTCATTTAAGCTTAGTGAAGCCTCAAGGCATTTATCTAGATTCACCTTAGTGATGCTTCCAGGTAATTTACATTAGTAATTCCAAAAGTATGCTACATATTATCTATAGCAAGGCATTTTGTTAAATTGTATACTATGGGTAATACAATTGCATTCACGTGTGACCTCTGTGTATCTAAAGAGATATTAAGCACTGTTTATATACTGCTTGTTTACTCTTATTGAAAGCAGATCGAATTGCCTGACCTTATATAAAAGTTATCAAGTATATGGAAATACTCCTGACAATGTATGTGTAACTTGAGTGGTTACTGAGGTATTAGAAATTATTTACACAATATTTCAAAATTAGTATTCACTCTGTTTATTACAATTTATAAAACCCAGACCTAGAATCTAACAATGCTATAATTTTAAAGATGGGTTTTTGCCAATTTGTTGTTTATACTTCTTTAGTATCTTTATGGTTTCAGATACATAGATGTTTATTTTAACTAGGATGGTATAATTTGATTTTTTTTTTCAAAAGGCTTGGGATGCAACATTGGAAGTAAGACTACACACTTTCAGAACTCCAGTGGAGATTTATTGTACAGTGATGTCCCATTGTCAACCAGTTAGGGATGGAGTTCAAAAACTAATTGTAACTCAGTTACTGAAGAGTCACAGAAAGAGTGGAGTAATCACATTGTACTGATACCCAAACCTAACTGGACTATAAGACATTGTGTTGACATCAAGAAGCTAACTAACATTTCTATATATCATTTGTATCCTATGCCCGGAATGGAGAAACTGACTGAGAAACTGGGAAAGCCTAGGCTTCAGTCCACTTCAGACCTCACAAAAGTCTGCTGAAAAATGTTCTTAACACCTACATGCTACGGAAAAAGTGATTCTAGTGGTCCCTAGATGCTAAGGAAAAAAGGCACCTCTCATTGACAATGGATTCTTCCATTATGAAGTGTTGCATTTTAGTCGTTGTATTGCACCTATAACATTTCAAAATGAGTGACCAAAATCCTTAGACCTCACACTGGATATACATGATATGCATAGGCCTACTTGGCTGACATTGTAATATTCTATGAAGACTGGGAGAGCCATTTGCCCAAAGCACAAACCGTTTCAAACTCTCCACAGCAGGGTGGATTTATGTCTAATCCAGATATGTGTATGTTACCCTGCTACTTGGGATAAGTGTAAGCAATACCCAAGGGCTTGTGAAACCACAGGCTGAAAAACTGGAAGTAGTGAAAAACTGACCCATGCCAAACACTAAAGAAAAAAAAAATCAAATGAAAGCTTTTTAGATTTTATCTTTTGTTCCTGATGTTTCCAGTATTGCTTGAGCTGACTGACTAAAAGTAATTACACAAGCCTTTAGGCTATTCTCAGATCCAATTTTTCATAGATTCTTGCTTTCCAACCATTCCTAGTACATGTGGGTGCCTTAGAAATGGGTACATGTGCAGTTTTAATTAATTTTATAGATGGAAAGGAACACCCCATCTGATGTTTATTATGAAGCTTAGTAATTACAAGAAACATTACTTAGCTATAGCAAGTGACTTTTAGCTACTAAGTAGGTCCTTACCACATTGATCACGGATCATGCCTCACCCCCCAATGGCTATTCGGACACAAGGACACCAACACAAACCTATCTCATTGAGCACTGACTCTTCATATTTTCACCTTATAGATCATGCACTGAGTGGGCTGCAACTACCTGAATGCACAAAACTTTCCTGGGGATGCAGATACTCTGCAGAGGCTCAGACATATTACTCTACACTGGGGGGTGGGGGGGTGCATAACATAGTAATGGCTAGTCCATTTAAATGTAACAGCATACAACATAGTGGGAGATGGTCCCTTATGGATAGTAACCAAGAATCAAGTAAGGAGATTAAAGTAAATGAGAGACAGCTGAGTACTGGCTTATTAAAAGTCCAGTTCCCTGCTGCAGGAAACATTTGTAACAATTTTGACTGAAGAAGGTTATGGGAGGACTCTGGATGAAGTGACACACATCACAAGAAAGAAAGAATGCAATCTGATGGGTATCCCTGTGACTGGATAAAAATGATTCCATAATGAGAGCAGTCATTTGGAGTTACTCCTGCCTGTGCAAAAGAAGTTCTTTAGGATTATTCCTGTTGGTATGATCTAAAGAGAGTTGCTCTGCTATTGTCTTCAACTATTGTTCATTTTATTTTGTCATATGTGCAAAAGTCCTGTCTGTTGGAGAATACTGCGTCTGAAACTATCTATATAATATGTATATGTGTGTATGTATGTATATGTGTGTGTGTGTGTGTGTGTGTCTGTATATATTTATACATAGAACACCCAAACATTGACAATCACAGCATCGATCACAAAACATTAACATTGCAAACATTGGCACTCTGACAAGGATGCACAGAGCAAAAGCACTGGCACATGCAAAAAGAAGAAAAGAAAAAAAAAGAAAGAAAAACAATTTTTTTGCAGGTGTGAAGCTCCCATGCACCCCCTTCTAATTATACACACTAACTCTGAGACTGCACAATGTCAGAGAAAGGGCATATTCATCTACCCCAGATATTGTGCAGTCTCACATAACTGTTGACCATTTGTTTAGTCGATCAAATAGATTCCTACCAAAGCTACTATCAGTATATATGTGTGTATATATATACTGTGCTGCACTAAAAGAACTAAAATGGCTTGAGCTACCACAGCTACTTAACTTTCACCAGCTGGGCACAGCCTACAATATTCTCAAATATCCTGGAAAAAAAACCCTCATTATCCAACCTACTTACTATCTATAATGCAAACCGGTACCTAAGATCCAGTGAAAAGTCTCTCCTTTCTATCACCAAGGCTAACAATAATGCAGGGAAAGCACTCTACTCCCACACCGTTGCCAGAAATTGGAACTCTCTTCCCCTATCCGTGTCCACTGCCCCCTCCACATCCATATTCAAAAACTCCCTCAAATCGCACCTTCTTAGTACCTGGTTATGCCCTTGTATCACGTAACCCTACCCATACTACTATTAACTCCCCGAATTCCTCTCTGATCACATGCTGGAGCTCTGATCCCCTGTAGGCTTGGTCATCTGAAAGGGTACTTTTAACTGTAAAATCTTACTTGATATATTTTCTTTTCTTACCAATGTATGACTGACATTGTCTTTTTACCAATGTTCTACATCTTCTTTTACCTGGAGTGTTTTATTAATTCTTTTTATATTACTATGCTCAGGATACATTATGTAACCTGTTTTGTGTATTATGCTGGATGTACTGTATTTGTATAAATTGATGTTGGAGCTTTTCTCCCCGGACCTCTACTGAAAATGAACCTGGTCCAGTCGGAATTTCCCGGTTAACAAATGTAAAATACAATAAAAATAAATATATATATATATATATATATATATATATATATATATATATATATATATAAATATATATATCTACATGGGAGTACTATAAACTTATCGTGTGTTTGGTCGACAGCTGTTTAGTCAATTGTATGCCCCTCTTGTTAGGTATTTTGAGGTTCGAAGTGTTAAGTTTTTTATATTTCATGATAAAAAGAAAAACACACACCCATATCTAAACACCTGCTGCACTCCCACACCACCTTGCTACTCATATATTCCAAATCTGTGATTATACTCACAGGACCCTGATCTCTTCTGTGGCGTAATCCTGCACAGTCCAGATCCCTGAAAAAGAAACATTGTTTGCTTTCTTTTTGCCGGTTCTATCTCCTGGGATTCAAGCATTTTGGTTCAGTCTTGGAAAATTTGATCATATGAGTATATGAGCATATGAAATGGATATATATATATATATATATATATATATGTATATATATATATATATATATATATATATATATATAAATATATATATATATATATATACACATACATAGACACCACATCTAAGTCAAACAGTAAAAAGTTCACACAGACAAGCCATTTAGTAAACAGGACAAGAAAAACTTAGCAGCATGTTATTTTGGATATTTTAAAATCAGCTCTATGTTATGGAAATTAGTTTGTTTTTTTAAGCTATGTGTTTCTAAAAGTACCGCCAAACAATCCTCTTATGCTGTATTGGAGAGCTCCTGAAATGGAAAGACATAGCACGTCTACAGGTATTGGAATTTGACTTTACTGGCCTTAAGACACCAGTAAAGACTCCAAGAAAGTAAAAGTAAAATGGCATGAGCATTCTTACTTGTATGTATTTAAAGGATTATTTGCATATAACCCATTGGCTCTAGTACAAGAGGTTTAAGATATTATACAGAGACTCCAGCTTTGCTGGTTCTTGCTTTTAGTGTGTGTGTGTGTGTGTGTGTGTGTGTGTGTGTGTGTGTGTGTTACAGAAAGAAAGAGGTAAATAGATGCATATACAGATATATATATATATATATATATATATATATATATATATATATATATATATATATATATATCTACATAGATACAAATCAAGTTAAACTACTTGATTGTATAAATGGAGTAAAAAAGAAAAAAAAAACATAGTTTGACTCATGAGAGTCAAGAGGGAATTGTATGGTTCAAACTTGTTTTATCAGATTTCTCATTACAGTCAAATCATAAATAAATTGTGTCTGGTGGCACATTTTTTTAATTACTAGCTGTTATCATCATAATCTGCTCTTACCAACCTCTGCTTAGATGGTGCGAACTTAATGCGGTATCTGCTGCATGGCTAACGTTCTGCTGACACACAACTTCATGGCTCTTCTTATTCCCATGAAGGTACTTTACCCAAAAACCAAAAGCGGAATGCAGTAATATAGTTTATTGCAGAACAACTGTTTTTGCTGAGCACAGACCGAATTCTGATTTATGTAAACAGTAGCAGCTAGGCGCCTCACAACTGGAATGAATCAGCAGTTAATTTCTGATAGTTCACGTACCGCCGGCTAGCTCAGCGCAGAGCACCCTTTCCTCGGTACTTTTCCGTTATCGAGGCTACATTTGCAATGAGAAGTTTCTATGTCAAGAGCCTTACTGGAGCTGCTGACCCTATTCCTCCTGTAAAAGATCATGTATAGTAGTATAACTTTTTACATTTTATCTTACTGTTAACAATGCCCACACCCCCACGAGATTTCTCACTCAAAGGGTACGTGTTCACTAAATGACATTTTAGCTAGAAACAACATACCGATTTATGGGTGATACAGTAAGCACCACGGATGGTAGATCGGACAATATGCAAATGCAAAATGACAATACACTGCAGATGGAGCTTTTCTTGCAGCGGACTCCTGATATTAAAACATGCTCATCTGTTACAGGAGCAGCACGACCGTTTCTGATCTCCTTATGGAATGGTAAGCATGCAGAGCTCCTGCACGAGGGGAAATGTTTTCCTAGCGCATATAAGAAAGGTTTGTCTCGTGACAGTTAAATATAAATTATCATCCCAAGAGCACGTGCTGATTTCCGTCTTGCACAAGAGGTAAAACTGGGCAATGCACTCACACACACACCTTTATGACTAGCCAGTAGCCAGTTTGCTTGCAGCATGTTAATAGTAAGTTGGAGGAAAACAGAGCAATAAGAGGCAAAGCACACAAACAGAGAGAACACATGCATACTCCACTCAGAATGAAGCTCAGATCCTGGTACCGAAGCAACAAAGCAAGTGCGACAATGCCGTTTACCACAATCTGTGCAAACAGGAAATAAATTAACTCTTCAAGTCCCCCCCCCCCCCTTAAACCGAGGTTCTTACTATAGCAGGTTATCTCAGAAAGTATATATTTGTATCTGGGCCAGGGTGGCACATTTATTTTAGTACTAGATTTAGATGGCTGAGAGTATAAGAATTCGGATACCCGGGATTAACAGCACTGTCTATCATAAAGCACGCAAAGTGTCTGCCCACGAAGTATTTATCATTTACGAGTACCAAGACAAATATGCAATTTTATTAGGTAATTTTCAGAATTTCTTATCCTTCGCTTGGCTAACTTTGTTAAATGTATAACAGTAATCATCATTATCATACTAAATGCGGACATACACTAACGTGATAGCAATCCATTTTGACTTTGTAATACCAGCAGTGCAAAGTTTATTATTTGTATCCCACCCTACCTTTTACCTTGTACGTGGATTCTCATGCTGTTGCGAGGGTCTTTCTGCACTTTTGCGGTTGTTTCCTTACATCATTATTTCATATTTTAGGTGTCAGCAAAGCCATCTTAAATATTGAATTAGAATACAACTAAACAATTCTTCCTTAGATAATCTAATGTTCCCTGCCACAGCTTACTCAGTTATCACCGCTGGAATTGTTCTGCAAGGGTACAGCGCTGTCTTCTCTGAATACTCAGCGGAACCTTGGAGTCTGTAAGTCAGTGCACGCAGGCAGGAAGCGAGAGAAGGCGTGTAGAGTGTGTGTGTGTGTGTGTGTGTGTGTGTGTGTGTGTGTGTGTGCGCGCGCGCGCGCGCCTAATAACAACTAAGGAACTGACCCATTTCGAGTATTGCTGCTCATTGTTCCTTTTTTTTACAAAACTACTGCATCATCACTCTTGTGAAAAGGAAAATACACAAACGTGTTTCAGATGTCTACCAAAGAGTTCCCATTAACAATAACGACATAACCACTGTGATGTAAACAATTGTTTCTGCTACACCAGCAGCTGCGTTGTTGGATCTGTTTTGGAAGTAGATGTGTGTGGCTCTTTTGTGTTTTGGAACAAGGTTGCATCGTTATATCAGTGATCTCGTTTAAGTTGTTGCTGTAAAGGCAAACATACTAACAGCATCATTTGTGAGATAGGCAATGTGTTGTAAAATAATGAACATGCGACGACAAAAGAACCGCAGCGCTCAAAGTAATTTACAGAGGCAGATTCTGCTTTCCATATGAAAATGGCATTACAGTTTATAAACAGAAAAGAACTTTGCACAGTTTCTATGTTCAGTAGTAAGTTCCATCGCAGCTCCTAAATGCTACATATTTATAACGTAGATACGTCATTCGTTTGGGGATTAAACTCTCTGGGCTTCATAGATGGCAAACCTGCCTCACATTCTGATGAAAATGATTTACATTTGTAATACCTTCAAAATGTATACAATATATGCAGGCATTGAATTTATTTTGGCATTTACGTTCACTGTATTTTACATTTTCAGCATTAAGTTTTATCATTTCTCATGCCATGCATTATGCCCACCTGTTACACACTGTGTCATACGCACACGCTTATCACCTGTCATGTCACACTCACACATTTTGCATGGGTTGGGCTTAATTTAGTAATATATCTTGGAACGTGTGTTGGAGGATACATTTTGGGCAGATTCTATCTTTGAACTTCAGTACACAGAGCCTCAGGTTTTAAGCAATAGTGACAACCGAGTAGCACCGATGCATCTCATTCTCCGGACCGAAAATTAGAGATTGTTTATGTGATTCATTCAGACCTCTGTTTTCAAACTGTTTGACGAAACGCAATATAAAGATAGGCTCAAGATTATTGCCACTGCTGAAGTGACACCCTACCCCATGTGCAAAAATGGGAAAAAGGGATTGAGGATTGATGGGTTAGGTATATATTTTAGCGAAGAAAATACTTGCAGCTGTTAACACCTGCATTTTTTTTCCTTTTCATTTGTTTGGTCTTGATACGTGTTTATAAGAGATACCTCATCAGATTTGCTGACAAATCAAGATACAATTAAAATAAAATATAAAATAAAAACAAAAGTGACAGTCATACACTATATAGTCTAATCTTTAGGTTTTAAGATTCTTCAGTATACTTATGAAATGCCTACACCTAGGGTTACCACCTGTCCCACTTTGCGAGGGACAGTCCCTCTTTGGGCAGTTGTGTCCTGACAAAATATTGTAAAAATGGCAAATGTCCTGAGATTTTAGGACAAAATTATTTCTTATATTTTATGTAATAGTTGCATAAAACAGTTATTCTTTATCTAAAATGCCTAAATGTTATAAGAAACAGAATAAGCAACTAAAATGCTACAAGAATAAGCTTTTATTTAGGCAAAAAAGTTAAGTTCTAATCTTTGTACTGACCATGGGTATGTGTCAGCTTGTAAAATCTGATGTTTGTACCAAAAATGTCCCACTTTGGCCATTTGAAAAGGTGGCAACCCTACACCTGTCTGGAGCATATTTTGAAGTAATATTATACAACTTGAAATAAGTATTAGCTTCAAACGGTATGACAGTAAAGGTAACAGCTAAACATGTATGCAGTTAACCCATTTTTTATGCATAAGCTGTATGTTGTGTCTTTCGGCTTATCCCGGTTAGGGGTCGCCTTACCGGAACTCTGGTTCGCTAATGTTTGGTAGTTGATTGTTATGTGCTGAGTTACCAGCCCTGACGCACAACCTTGCACGCCCATTCATGCATGTCTCCACACAGAAGACGCTTTAGCTGAGAATCGAACCCAACAACGTCTTGTTGTGAGGCAACAACGCTACCGCAGCACCACTACTTGGTTAAGGCACATACAGCTTATGGATAAGCTGTATGTGCCTTAACCAAATTTTCAACCAAGTGGGAAATCAGTTCATGCCTTCAATTCAAGAAGCAGAGTGTCAACATTTGCTTGAGATTTGTGCCACTGACATATACAACACTAAGGACGCAACAGAGGAGGTAAAGTTGAGCTGCAATGAGGGGGTTTCAGAAAGATCGGTCAGGTGCAATTGTTTGCTGAACTGGCAAAACAATACAGCACTGCTGAAATGTGATTTTTAAAAAGAATTATTATGCATTCCGTTAGCAAGTGGATGGTGCAGGAGTCAATGGCTAGAACAGCATACATACAGCGCCTGTCCAGAGTTTAAGCCAAGAGCCAAACTATAGTCAGCATGTGAGATGGTGTCAGAACTTTATATCATCCATACGTATAGATGCTGGATAGGTGCCTGGGAGGAAGTGATCATTGGGAAAGGTGATGATGGCTAAGGAGACCAGACACTGGAAGATACAGGTCATTTACTAGCATACTATTTATTGTGTGTGGGGGGGAATCACTTGCATGTGAGGGCTGTGTATGGGGAAATTAAATTCTAGCATGCCAGAAAGGTTAGGGAGACACCACCTTTTGTTCATAGTTTCATAGGTAGGTACTAGGCTACCTGCCCGTGGGCATTTATAAGCCTAGCCAGAGTGTGTTGGCTTTCCCCACCCCATTGATTAATTAACTGATTCTCTGTCAAGCAGAGCCAATGAAGTGATCCCAGGGTTGTATTTTTTGTTATCCATCCACTCGTCAAGGTTTCTCTTGAAGAGTGTTAGTGAGGGGCTCTGCCTAATGTATTTTGGAATTTTGTTCCAAAGCATGGGGAGTCTCTGTGACAGGAATCTATCCCTCCAGCATGTTCTATTTATTGTTGTAGTGAGGTTTAGCTCACTAGAGCGCGTGGCTTGCAGTGACTTGGATTTCTTTAGGTGGAGCACGTCAGTCTATTTTGAGTTGGACATGGCTTTGTAAGTCAGGCAGAGATCCCCTCTGAGTAAGTGATATACCACTGTGTACAGCCGGAGTTTTTTCAGTCAGGCTGCATAGGACATATGTTTGAGGCCAGTAATCCTCTTGGTGAGGTACTTTTGTGGTCTCTCCAGCTGTTGGAAGTGTCTTATGAGGTACATCCCAAATGGGGCATTGTACTCTATGATGGGTCTGATGAGTGACGAGTAGAGGGGCACTATAACCTCTTTATTTCCAGATGTGAACCCTTTAGTAATTAGATGGGCCACATAGAAGGATTTCCTAACTACTTTGGCAATATGATTGTCAAATGAGAGATTACGATCTACCTGGGTCCCCAGATCTCTTATTACCTCTTCTGTATTAAGGGGGCTGCCACGTATGTCGTAATTTGTGGGTGTTTTGTTTTTCCCAAATGGTATGACTATGCATTTTTTGGCATTTAGCTTGAGGCCATGACTTTGACACCAGGTGTCCATCTCAGTAAGGCCCTTTTGGAGGATGTCCGTGTCAACCGGAGAGTCAATTATGGCTCCAGGTTTGCAGTCATCGGCGAACTTGGTTAGACATAGTCCTTCTGTGTTTGCCTGTACTTCTGAGAAGTATATGCCGAACAGTAGGGGTCCCGTGACTGAGCCTTGTGGGTCACCACTTGTGACTGGTTTAGAGTTGGACCTGGAGCCCACTATTCTTACGATGTGAGTTCTGGCAACCCATCTCATGATGTAGGGGTTTATGTTCAGGCTGGTGAGTTTTTCTGTAATACCTGAGTGGGGAATGGTGTTGAAAGCCTTGGTGAGGTCAAGGTAGGCTGTGTGAACAACCTTTCCCTTGTCTATGGCCTTGGTGACTGTCTCGAAGAAGTCAACCAGGTTTAGTAGGCATGATCTGCCCTTAACAAAGCTGAACTGGGTCGGGTCAAGTGTTTGGAGGTTCCCAATGTCTTTGTTAATGAGTTCCATGATGATGCGCTCCATAGCCTTGCAGACCAGGCTAGTCAGGCTTATGGGGTGATAGTTACCAGGGTCAGTTGTGGCCCCTCCTTTGTGGAGTGGAATAACCATTGCTGTACACCATTCTATGGGCATGTAGCCTGTGGAGTGGCTGAGGTTGAACAGCATGTTTAGTTAGGGGTTAGTTTGTTCTGTAGTTCATGCAAGACGCAGCCTGGATCTGGCCCCATTGACGCTGTGGTTTTGACTTTTGAAAGGGCTATTTTCACCTGTGCGTCTGTGATTTCCAGCACACTACACTTTTCCAGTATTGTTGTGGGCCCTTTTGGGGGTGAGAGGTGGGGTGAAGTTTGCACTGAATCTATCTGCCAGGATGTTGGCAATATCAGTAGGTTCACTATATTTTGTGCTATTTTGCACTAGTTCAGTGCATATCTGCGAGTTGCCACTTAGATTCTTAACATAGCCAAAGAAGGCTTTGTGGTTATCTTTTGAATCCTTGGCTATTTTTCTTTTGAAGTTAGCCTAGGATGATTTTATGAGGGACCTTAGTTTCTTACTGATACTGATCAGGGATGTCTTTCCTTCTTGGGATTTGCTTTTATTCTGAACTAGTTTCCTCCTTCTATTGTATAGCCTGTTTATGGGAGGGGTCCAACAGACTGGTTTCCTTCTCTTAGAGGAGTGAGTCGTGGTTTTGCTAGGGATGGCAAAATCCATGCATCCTTGTGGGTGCTCATAGAGTGCATTTGTAAAGGTTTCTGCATCTTGGGCAGCATTATCCTTTAGCATGGGGGCTGTGAAACTTATCGCCTCTGTCTTAAGTAAGGTGAAGTTTGCTTTAGAAAAGTTTTTTACTGTGGTTTCCTTAGTTGGGGGTGGTGGTGGGGTGTGGACATCCAGAGTGATTAGTTTATGGTCTGATCTAACCAGTGACGGGTTGACCTCTGGTGTAGAACACCTGTCACCCATGTTTGTGGTGACCTGGTCCATTATGTTTTCACCTCTGGTAGGGGAGTTTACCAGCTGATCCAGGGCATTTGAGTTGATGAATTCCAGGAAGTGCTGGGCCTGGGAGTTTGTACTTGAGTAGTTTTCCTAGTCAATGGTAGGGTAATTGAAATCACCCAATATCAGGGTGTTCAATAGGACCTTCATGTTTTCCAGTATCTCCAGAAAGGTGGAGTGTTGGTCCTGGGTCATGTCGGGTGATCTGTAGCAGGCCACAATTTGCATTGCAGATTTGCCAGATGTTAGTTACACATGGATGATCTCAGAGGTATCATGCTGTGCCACTAACCTGGAGGTGTAGGTATCCTTGATGAATATGGATACACCCCCTCCTTTTGTGTTTCGGTCTGTGTTCTGTGGCCGAAATGTATGGTACAAGTTGTAGCACAGTAGTGCTAGGGTGCTCTCTGGAGCCTTGAACCAGGTTTCAGTTACTGCACAGATGTCAATGTTCTCCATACTGAGGAGTGCTTCGAGCGCGTGCCTTTTGAGATTTAAACTCCTGGCATTGAGTAGCATATCCCTCAGTTTTTTGTTAATTGTGCTGTTTACGGAGGTGAGTTTGACTTTTTAGCCTTGCCTAAAAAAGGCACTATGGGAGCAGCAAGAGCCTTGGCCAGTATTCGAAAGCCTAGGGAGTGACAGGTGTAAGCCATCTCTTGTGAAGCAACGCGGCTTGTCGAGCATGTCATCCCAGGCTGACAGATATTGGATCCCCTTTGAATGACACCAGAAGCTTAGCCAATTGTTGAAATTGATCATTTTTTCTTTATACTGAGGTATCATTCTTGGTGAGGGCAGAATGCTACTCAGGGTCATGGTCATACCAGCCTGGGCAACATGATCAGAGAGGTCTTCCATGTCTCTTTTCATGTAGTCCAGGGAGTAACATCTCAGGTCATTCACACCAACATGAACAATGACAGAGTCATATTTGTACTTGTTCTGGAGTGACCTGAGTGCTTGCATTATGTGGTGGATTCTGGCTCCTGACAGGCAGCTAACAGTAACCTTCTGCTTGTCCAGCCTAGTGAGTGGGACGTCAGTGTGCCTGACTATAGAGTCACCTATTACTAGTGTGTTAGATCTGTTATTTCACCTTAAGGGCTGTGATTCTGCGGCACACTGATTTTGTGTTTTATGTGTTGTCTGGTTTGTGATGGGAGGTGCAGGTTGTTTGGATGTCTGCTTTGGAGGTTTCTGATGCTTTTGCAGGTTTTTATTTAGAGCCTCCAAGTATGATTTTGTGTATTTATGTGTATTTTTTGCCAGTGCTGGTTTAGTAGGTCTATGTGTGGCTGGAGGTATGGTGCAAGTGTTAACCTTCTCCTCTTGAATGTCTGTTCCAGTCTTGGGTGGAGACAGCTTAGCCTCCAGTTTGGCTGTATAATTGCATCTCTCGCATATGTTAGTGTTTTGAGGTAGGAGGAGAGGGTTGTCTGTGTACATGAGGCAGGTGTAACATTGCCTCACGATGCCCACATTCACCAGCTGGGCTGGAGAGTACACCTGAAATTGCCCTTTGGTCATGCCTGAATAGTAGGGTGAGCTGCTTAGTTGCTTGGTTGGTGAGGGGTGAATAAAAAGCCTTGCCCTGCTGGGCAATCAAGTGTCAGGGTATATTAGTGCTTGCTATTAGGTCTGAGCAAGTGCTGGGCTGTAGGATGCTTTTTGAGTGCTTAGGTTGAGAGTTAGACAAGTTTCAAGGGAAAAAACTAAAGAGAAGACTTAGTGGAGCCGGGAATAATTTAACACTAGCTAACTGGCCCTGCCTGGTGCACAAAACAGTGCAAACGTGGTTTTATAGCAGGGAAATAAAAGAGATAGAAATTAGCCCAAAATGGCCAATGAACTACTAACTTCTGGGCTGGAATCACTCCTCCAGGGACAGATAGGCTGCTCAAAGCTTCCGTTCTCTCACAAGTGAACAGAGAAACTTCCTTCTATCCAAGTAAGGTATGGGCAACTCAGAAACTTGTAACACAGCCCTGAATTCAGCACTAGCCTGAAAACTGGACTATACTAGCTTAGAAAGGCGGGAAACAAGGAATTTTTTTTTGAAAAGATAAGGCAAAAACAGTAAAAAATACACTTAAAACAGCTTTAAACAAGTACAAATGATCAGAAAAGGCTATCGCACTTTAGTGTGTAGCCTACAACAGTGAAACAAATTATTTAAACAAAAACGACTTTTTAAAACTGCAGGCAGTCAAATAAGCACAATATGTGAAAAAAAATAAGCTTTTGAATCACAATAAATGCTGGAAAATTAGCGTTTAGGTGGAAAACAGTTAAGTACAGCAAGAAAGTACAGAAAATTGATATTTAATTACTCCAAAGTCTCTCTTCTAAGCTAGACGGCTTGTATCAGTTTAAGGCTTTCTAGTGCTTCCCAGTAGGTTAGTTACAGGAAAGATGGGAAACAAGCACAGATCTGGTCTTTTAAACCAGAAAGTTAAAAGAGATGGACAAACTGTTCAAATGGTCAATACAATTTCTGGGCCAGAACCACTCCTCTTGTGTGTAGACAGACTAACTAGTGCTTATCACTCCCACTGATAATCTAGAAGGCTTTCCTCCAACACAGAAAGGTTTGCGGGGCTCAGAAGCTTACCAACAGTCCTGGATACAGTAACTCTGTATCTGGACTAGACTAGTTACAGGAAAGGTGAGAAACAAACACAAGTGTGGCTTTTAAACCAGAAAGTTGAAAGAGATGGAAAAAAACTGCCAAAATTGTCAATAGCTACAATTTCTGGGCCAGGAACCACTCCTCTTGTGGTAGATAGGCTAACTAATGCTTACCACTCCCACTGATAAGCTAGAAGGCTTCCCTCCAACACAAAAAGGCTTGGGAGGCTCAGAAGCTTACTAACAATCCTGGATACAGCAAGTCTGTATCTGGACTAGACTAGTTACAGGATAGGCAGGAAACAAGCTTAGATTTTTTTTTTTACAGAAAAGCAGTTAAAACAGCAGTAAATACAATTCAAATTGTAGTGCATGCTAGCACACTTGAGTGTGTAGCAATATTACTGCAAATACAGTTTAAATAAATGCAATTAAATTAACAAATGACTAGAAAACAAGTGCAGAAGGCAGTAAATTAGAAGGCTGCTAACCAGCAGTAATAAGTGCAGAGTAAGAGCGACTGAACAGATAACAGCACGCAGAACAGCAACTAAGACAGTTGCAGTAAGAGCAGCTGAATAAAATATGTATATACTTTATTTATTTATTTATTTTTGTCATGATAAAAGGGATCAAAAATATCATTTTGTCATGATAAAAGGGAGATAGCTTTCAAGCTGATTGCTACCAGGTTGAGTGGAAGCGCTTGATGAGTTGCAACTTCTGTCACAAAGAAGAGTGTGGGACTGGTCCACTGATCTCCGTAGAATATTTGTATCTCCCTCCTTTTTCAACAGGAAGCATTAACAGAAGAATGAATACTTTTCAGCAGCACGTTTTTATAAACTATAACCCCATTGTGCTTGGAAGCTATTAAGGGTACATAGTAGAAGTTTATTGACTCAGAGACATGTAGGTATGGAATTTTATTAACTAGATTTACCATACCGACTGTTTTGCCCAACACAAGTTTTGAACAAGGAGCTTATGTTGGCATTAAAAGGCTAGACTATATCAGAGTATGCATCATTGCAGATTATACTTGAAATGGGAAAGAAATGAAAAAAAAATACAGTGAAGAAACAGTCAAAGAAAACCACCAAAAAACATTACACGCTTAAGCAGATTTTAGAGGACAGTATAGCAATTCTGCTTGGCACACATTAGAAACCATCATGGAAAATACTTGCAGATTCTTGCTAAGCAATGCCAACAGGTATATGCTGAACCAAAACATTTCACCATTTTATGTTTTAGACAAATGATATTTCTTTTTTTCTTTTTTTTTTCCTCACAGTGAAAAACAAGGTTGTCATATCCATTAACTAGAAAGAACAGACATGTAGATATATATATATAAACATGCATTGACTCACTGACTAATTTATTTATTCTTTCATTTAGTGATTAGCCCAGCAGAACCTTTAAGCCTTGGCCTCACTGCTTTTGTAAGTATTATCAGTTTAGAGAAGATGCATTAAAAGTGGTAGTCAGGCAAAATAGTCATCAGACATTAACAAAACTTGCAGTCTAATTTACTCTATAATCAAGTAAGTATATATTATTGAGTCATAAAGAAAAGAGTGAAGTCAAAGATACATCATTTATAACATAAATTAGTAGAAATCACAAACAGAAAAGAATAAAATCTTAATGAGACGGAGGAAGAACAGATCTTATCTGCAGTCCTTGAAGTAACTGCAGCCAGCAGGATTAGTTAGACGAAGTTCATATTGAACAAAGCCTTGGAAGCACAGCATTCATGAGAGTCAAGCTGCAGGGGCAGTTTAGAGGACAGATTTAGTAGCAATGAAACCCAAAGTGGATCTACTCAGGGAGATGACCATTCAGAAGGTCTTAGACTATAACAAGGGTATCTACTTCACATGGTATTAGTTAATGGGGACAACAGGGTCAGTGTAACAGTTTAAAAACAAAGAAGACATGGCAAGTGAATCTGTTTCAGTTACAGGAAACCATTCTTAATTTTTGAAGTGAAAGACAGTGGAATCAGTGAGTCTCAGATAGGGAAATAAAGTAACAAACCTTAGCAAGGTTTATAACGCTGAGACATTAGAAGAAGAGTTTAATACCACAAGAAGGAGGGCATACCCTAATTCGTAAAACAGAATATTGTTCAGGAATAAGAGGTTCTTACTTCAGATAAAATATTCTGATAACCTTACAGCTAACTTTTAATGTTGATATCACATTCTAAATAGGTTATTCAGTTTTGAAGTTAAAACTAAATGGCGGATCTAACTAGACACAAAATGAATGAAGGAAAACATAAGAGAATAAACAAAAAAAATACAGTTTACAAACACACATTTCTATGTGAGTTAATGCAAATAATACTAACACAATATTTTGGAACTCCATTATCATGCTCCAAAAATAAATGAAAACTAAACTTGCACTTTGTAAGATCCTTCTACTATCAAAGTTGCTGAACATGCAAAAAAGATTACAGAAAACTGAAACTCTACAAAATATTCTGTCAGCTCAGCAATGAGTGGTGGGGATATTGAACGTACAACACAGTATACATTTCAGCAGAACACCTTACCAATTCACATTCCAAACAGCATACAAAACAAGTTAAATCTAGTCCATAAGACTCTAGGTAGAAAAACACATACCACTGTTTCAAATGTAGGGCTATCTCTTCAGGCAGTCACTGAACTTGTAGATGTCATCACTTAAATAAACTGGAGAGCCTAGAATTACAAATAAACCAACAGAAAAAAATGCAAGCAAGATTAAAAAAAGCACGGTGCTAACATTTTAACTCAATATAAACCTTCTAACTCAATATGAAGTTTCATGAGCTACAAAGCATTATGATCAAATTATCAAGATAAACATTAGTCATGTGCTCTAGAAGTGGAATATACTTCTCAAGCTCTGCTTTCAAGGAGAATTTCTTGAAAATAATTTTGCAAATGCATAAACTAATTAGGATTTCTGACCCAGTCGAAACCTCAATATTAAAATAAATTTGAAAGTTGTCCTGTCTTCAGAAAGTGTTTTAACATATTTCATTAACAATAAAAATTCAGTGTTCTTATAAATCACACTGCAGTTTAATTGCTTCTTTGTAACCCTTTAAGTGTAAACCTTTTTGACTTCTAGTTGTTTTGGTATATTGAGTTATTGAAAGATAAGTATACACTCTGTACTCTTATTTTTCTCATTGCTGAAATAAAACATTTATTTAATTTTTAGTGATTTATATCATATACATATTCATACATTTTTGTCTTGGACATTCTAGTTGCCTTACCTACCTAAAAATTATACATAAACTTTTGAAAATATATAATCTCATTTAAAATAGATATGGCAAAGCCCTTTATGTCAAAATTCTGATATAATATGACATGTATAAAGATTTATTTCATTACTACAATGGCATCCTAAATGCTGAACCAGTGGTAGAAGGGTTGTACCCTAGTTGCATTGCTGAATTTGAATAGCACACCCAAGCTCAATGATTTAAACAAGAGGATGAGACTGAATAGGTAGATAAGGGCATAAGCTGGTTCTACCACAATACTGGCTGCAGGTGGTGAGCTATGGCATAGCATCCAGTGGAAGTTGGCAGACAGGATCTTTAGGCAACCATTTATGATGGCTTGTGTGTTGGTATTGTTCTTATTTTATTTTTTATTTATTTTTTATTTTACATTTGTGGACTAGGATAGTCCAACTGGATACATGTCCACTTTCAGTAGAGGCATGGGGAGAAAAGCTCCAAATATACAGATAAAAACATACATACATGCCAAGGGTATTACAAAGTCAGTAAGGTTTGGCATTCAAGAGGAATTCACAATTTTAACAGGGGAGAAAAGCTGCAATTGCACAGATACAAAACATACATACATGCCAAGCAGATATTACAAAGTAAGTAAGGTGTGTCCCACAAGAAGGATTTACAATTTTAACAGTGTCTAATAGAATATAAAATATTAAACAAGTGGATTACAGCAAGAATTATTATTTACAAAGTAATGTACAGAACAAGAATGTCACTGCAAGCATTTGTGAGCAATAAGCTAATGCAGTACTGTTAAGTTAGGGAAATGCTATGGAGATTAATCGGGTTTGGTACATGGACAGAGCCAGTGCATTTTATAATACTGTTTGAGGCCTTTTTAAAGAGGCTTACAGAGAGTTCCTGGGTAATGTCCTCTGGAAGTAATTTCCATGCTTTGTCAACAGAGCTGGCAGACAGGGAGTCTCCAGCTGAGTTATTAACTGTGTGTTTGGACTAACAGCTTGTTAGAATTATTCTATTATTCCTAGTCTTTATATTATAGAATGGATTATAGAATATTATTCTCTTATTGTTTTTTATTCATTATGTACCATGAAAGTCTGTTTTATAACTAATATGCTTTCTGCCACATTTTAAATAGTTATGCTGATTTAGTAGAACATTTACTTATTTAATTTCACTGTGTGACACTTTCAGAAATAAGGAATAAAAAGTAGTCTGCTGTGGAAAGTAGCATCCATGTTAACTGTAAGGTGATAAAAACATTGTATTGTTTCATGGGTATCATATTAGACCCACCATTACTTGGGGTCTTACTTGTGCCCTTGTCTGCTCATTGTATCTGATGTTAAACCTGTCAAATGCCAGAAATTATCTTTAAAGCCACCACTGTGAATACTAGAATATGTGAAGTATGTCTATATGTGAAATGTGAAAATTCTGATGGAAATTCATAAAATAATGCCTTGTAATTTCTCCATACCAATTAGATCGTTGAATAATGGAAATAATATCCAAAAAAGAGCTCTGCCTCAGTCAGAGTTTTCATATTCATCATTCCTTGTGTCCCACTTGTATCATAGATTTTGGCAAAAAGTTATTTTTTTTTTAAATATAAAGAGAGGAATTTAGCATGCTGACCATTCTCCAAGAATATTAATCTTCTGTTGGGGAGTTGCTGAGGAAGAGGGGTTCACACCAGTTGCAGTGCTGAGGAATACCACTGAAGTCATTGAAAAAGGCATCATGTAGATACTGAACCTGTTATAACCATTTCCACATTCTTAGCTAACAGCATTACAAGAAACATCTAGTGGGCTTTTCAGATTGTGCATACAGTAACAGCACATCTTAATTTACAAGCTTATTTTATTGCCAAAGAATAAGAAGAACACATGATTATAAAATCTCTGTTCTTATGAAAAGAATTATACCCAGATTAGCATTGCTACCAAAATGGTTTATTGTTAAATGGTCATGTTACAGGTAGTTCCATCCTTTAACAATTTTCCTGTCTAAATGGCATTTTCTTGAATATACTCTGACATAGCATTCAAAGAATATTCCAGCTGTTGCACATGGTTCAGGGTGCTTTTTCATGTAAATAGGGAAAACAGCAATATGGTCATGTCCTTTTGGTTGAATTTGATCTGCATGCATGTTGTATCTGAAAGGAATGGTGTTTGGTTAAATGGAGTTGCTATAGTTCTTGACTCTGGGTTACAATTGTGGTTTTAGTTGGACATGTGTGTCTGTAATAAGAAATACTCTATATTTTCCATAGGATTAATAGGAATTTTAAGGTAATTTAGTCTCATGACCATCAAACCTTGCCAATATCCATCTTCAAGCTATACCCCCTTTCTCTTGGATTGCCAGGCCAGTTGGTCCCAGGGTAAATTTGAGGGTACTCATCCAGTCATCCATGTTCTATCTGAAGGATGATAATGCACCCCTCAACTTACAGAGGCAGCTTATTCCAGTGATTGGTGAGATGACATGTAATGAATCTGTCTTTCTGTCATTCTATTTATCTTTTGATAAAGATTTAGGATCCTGGTTCTGGTGCTTGCTAGGCTATTAGACTTGGGGAGATAAAAGACATATAGGACAACAGGGCCTGTAATGGATCAGTGGGTAAACTAGAGATCTCTCCTCAAAAGCCTAGACAATTCTAAGTAAAGGCATAAAACTTTTTGCCTTTTTTGTTGGCTCAGGGACTTTAAGCCTGAAATTGACCTAGTTATAAACCTCTTTGCCTTCTCTAGTTATTTGAAATGTTGACTAAGGAACATCCCAAAGGGGGGCATTGTACTTTATAACTGACCTAATGAGTGCTGAATATATAAGGGAACAAGGACATCCTTAGATCTGAATGACATATTGTTGGCTACCAGTTGTGCTAAGTAGAAGGATTTTTTTACTACAGTTTTGACATGATGGTTTAATGAGAGGAAATTGTCAACCCAGGTCCCCAACTACATTTTCATTTAGTAGTGGAGTAATGTCTATACTATATGTTGAGGGTAGGGGTTGTTTGCCAAACTAAATGATACTACAGTTTTTTGTATTTAATCATTTAATTTGAGCCCATCAATGCACCAGGTATTAACTAGGGTAAGTTCTTTCTAAATGGTACTGGCTTCAGAAGGGGGTCTTGACAATAACATACAGTTTGCAGTCATCTGCAGTCTTAATTAAACAAAGGCTCTGATTCTCAGATTGGAGCTCAAAGAAGTAGATACCAAAAAGGAGCAGTCCTAGTATTGAGTCCTAGGGACACAGTTGGTTGCCCTCATGCATAAAGATGAGGCACCTGCCACCCGATATATGAGGGCTTTGTCTTTAGCTGCTTAGCTATTCATGTTATCATATAAGGATTGAAGAGACCAGAAGGCTTAGTGGTTAAGGTCTTCGTCTCCAATGCACAAGGTATAAGGTTCGATCCTGACCTCCGACTAATGCCTGTTTGGAGTTTGCATGTTCTCTCTGTGTCTCCGTGGGGTTTCTCCCATGTCCGAAAAATATGCTTAGTGTTTCCATCTCAGACTCACCAATGAATGGAGCTGTGGGCAGCAGCACTGACTCTACATGGTGCCCAATGGGGGGAAGAGTTGTAAAAAGACCAACCGCTTTGGGCATCTATTGTGGTGCGCAGTATCCTCAAGATAGGAGAACACGGATCACAAACTGCATGCCGTGGCAGGGCTAGCCACTCGACGGCGTAAAATATGGCTCTAGGTGATTCGGTCATGTTGACTGTCACCAAAAAAATGGGCATGGATAGTTACTGGTGATAAGTGGGTTGAGGACCCGGCCTACTCTCTGACCCACGCCAAGGACCCAAGCTAACGGTGGGAGGGGTATATGTGCCCCTATTGGCCCTAGTGTGTGCCCGCCATAAAAGCCCAGCAGCCCTGGGTCAATAGGCTAATGGCTGGCTGGTGTCTAGTTGCCCAGCCTGGGTTACCTGGGATAGCTCTGTTGAGTGAAAGCTGGACATAAAACCAACCAACCTGCCAAGCATGAACTGAGAATTGCTACGCTTAATGTAGGTTCAGACAGGATGCAGCTTAGAAGTTGATGACATGATGATACGGAGGAGGCTGGACATCTGCAACAAAGCCACTTGGCTTGGGCTCCAGACTCTACTACTCAGGTAGTGGACAGACTAGAAATGGTGTAGGAATTGTGGTGAGACAGAGGCTTCAGAAATCAGTGAAGGATATCATCAGAATTAATGACAGACTCATGGCAATCAGGCTCCAGTGTAATGATAGGACAGTATTCATAATCTCAGCCTAGTCCCCATGGCAGGGTTGTGATAGTGAGGAAAAGAGTGCATTCAGACAACAGTTGCAGGACCTACTAGATAAAGCAGGACAACATGAATTGGTGTTGATAATGGGTGACTTAAATGCACATATCTGGACAGACAGAACAGGATATAAGGACTGCCTGGGTCCACATGGGTGGAGCAATAGGAATAAAGAAGGAGAAGCCATTCTAGACTTCTGTCTGGCAAATGGCTTAATAGTAGGCAACACATGGTTCAGAAAGAGAGACAGTCACAATATCACATACAAGAGTAGCCAACATGCAACTCAGGTAGACTTCCTCCTAGTAAGGAAAAGGCACTGGGGTAGAATCCATGATTGCAAAGTCATCCCCAGTGAAACAGTCGGTTCACAGCATAAACCAGTAGTTGCCACAATCAGCTGCAAGCAGTGGTCAGAGAAGGCTCTAAGGTCAACAGAGACCAGGCTGAAGACCTGGAAGTTGACTGGAGAGAAAGTACAGCAGTTGAAGGAATTACTCAGGGCTCTAGCACCCCAAGAAGAGGAGGAAATAGGTGGAGTTGAAGAAGAGTGGCAGCCTAAAACAGCATGTGTTAGGACTACAGAAAAGATATGTGGCTGAACCAGGTATGGAAATAAGGTACATAAGGAAAGCTGGTGGTGGAATGCAGAAGTGCAGGAAGTAATCAAAAGAAAGAAGGAGTGCAGGAAGAAGTGGGAGATTGAAAAGACTGACCAAGCTAGGAAGGACTACTGGTTGGCTAACAAAGAAACTAAGAAAGAAGTTGCAGTAGCAAAGAATAGGGCATCAGAGGCACTCTATCAGCTTCTGGAAAGTGACTCAGTAAGGGGCACAAAGAAACTATACCAGGTTGCAAGGCAAAGACAGAAAGATAAAGAAGATAGTCAGACACCCTTCATAAGGGATTCCAGCAACAACCTGCTTACCAGCCCACAGGACATCAAAGGCAGATGAAAGGAGTATTTCTAGCAGCTTCTGAATGAAGAAAACCCCACAGAAGTGGTACTGCCCCAGTAACAGCCTACAATGAGAGTAGAAGAGGAGCCCAGCTTAGAAGAAGTAAGAGCAGCACTAAGGAAAATGAAGTCAGGGAAAGCAGCAGGCTCAAATGAGGTCACAGCAGATATGATAAAGATGCTGGGTGAGCTAGTGAGGGTACTAATTGCAGTGTGGAGAATTAAACTCCTACCACATTGCATGAAAGTTCTGGAGAATAGTAGAATGTAAGATGGGAGATGTTCAGATCAGGATGCAGGACAATTGGCGCGATGTTTGCATTGAGATAGATACTTGAGAAGAAACTAGAGAAGGAGAGAGTCAAACTGGGCTTTCCTAGACTTGGAGAAAGCATATGACAAGGTCCCAAGAAAGCTGATCTGGGCAGTACTGCAGTGGTTTGAAGTCCCAGAAACATTGGTAGAATTAGTACAGGCTATGTACAAGGACCCAGTGACTCAAGTACGAACAGTGTTTGGCCTCACTGAGGGGTTCCCAGTGGGAGTGGGTGTACACCAGGGTTCAGCTCTGAGCCCACTGCTGTTCATACTGGTAATGGACTACATCAGCAAAGAGGTTGGAGGGGTCAGAGCAACAAAGCTGCTGTATGCAGATGATGTGGCATTACAGGCAGACTCTGATCTAGAACTTCAGCAAAGGATAGGAGGATGGAATGCAAATCTGAAGGCACATGGGATGAAACTAAGCACAGATAAGATAGTGGTAATGGCAGCAGATTGGGGAAATCAGAAGAAGCTGAGAATAGAGATAGATGAGAAGATAGTGGAACAGGTAAACAGCTTCAGGTATCTGAGAGGGGTGGTTGAGGAGAAGGGTAGTCTGAATGAAGAGGTCAAAGCTAGAATCAGAGGGGCTGCAGCCAACTGGCATAGAGTATCAGGTGTAGTCTATGACAGAAGAACGCCAAAGAAGCTGAAAAGTAAGGTGTACAAGACAGTGGTGCGACCAGTACTACTGTATGGTACAGAAACCTGGGCAGTAAAGGCAGAACAGTTGAAGAAGCTAGAGGTGATGGAAATGAAGTGCCTGAGAAAGGTGGTAGGATGCTACTGCTGGGACAGGCGAAGAAATGAGGACATAAGAGCAGAAGCCAAAGTAGCTCCAATTGCAGAAAAGATCAAAGAGAACAGATTACGATGGTATGGGCACATGTGTAGAAAAGCAGAAGACAATCTGGTGAGGGAGATTTGGGACAGACAGGAAGAAGGTAAGAGGAAGTGAGGGCATCCAGCAAAGAGGTGGATGGATTGTGTGAAAGAAGATCTGCGACAGTCAGGCATGATTGTTGAAGAAGGCAGGAGTGTGGCACTGAATCGAGAGAGTTGGCGACAGTTAATACGATACCCCGACCCCATGTAAATGGGAAAAAGGGGGATGATGATGATGATGATGATGTAAGGATTGATATTTAAAGCATTTAATTTACTTACAATGCTTTCATGAGGTTAGTTCTGTATGTTTTTGCATTTTGTGCATTTGCACTGTCTGTACTTTATTTAAATAAACTGTTTTGTCATGTATTTTTATTTTTGCATGTTTAGACTTAAATATCTTGGTTTTTATACTGCAGTGGTGGTACTGCGGTGGTGTTGTGTTATTATATTGTCACAGTTAGTAGACATTGCCGTTCGATTCTTAGTTAGAGCATCTTCTATGTGGCGACATGAGTGAAAGACACAAGAAGACTTAAATATCTTGATTTTTAATTACTTTATTTTCAAACAAGTTATCTTTGACTTGTAACTTATACTTTCAAAACTTTGCGCAAGCCATTCGGTGTGTTACAGAACTTTCCTCAGTTTATAGTATAAGTAAATCATTCTTCATCAGGCATGTATGTTAAAATGCAGAATATGTTAAGCTAAAGTGTACCATTACTATAACATGTATTTAAGAATGAAAATTTAAGTTTTAAAAAAGCAACAGAACAGATGTTAATTATTAGATTAATTTTGTTTCAAAAACACGAATGTGATGTATCGGGTAGTAAACTTCACACTTTTACCTCTAAGTTTTTGTTTTCCACTTAATTTGTCTTAGAATTTCATTACACTAGCCCATTGCTGTA
This sequence comes from Protopterus annectens, assembly GCF_019279795.1. Taxonomy (NCBI): domain Eukaryota; kingdom Metazoa; phylum Chordata; order Ceratodontiformes; family Protopteridae; genus Protopterus; species Protopterus annectens. The sequence continues at coordinate 290,076,756 of NC_056748.1, read as the reverse complement.
TATGCATCTTCTCTTTTTCATTCTGTAAGAGTAGTTTTACTGTTTTGAGATAAAATAGTTAGGTACTTTGGGTGTTTGTGAAGCTTTCATTACATCATGGAGCATCTTGATACGGAGAATGATTGAGTTATTCCTGGATAGTTCCTTAACCATATGCCTAGGTTGACTTTTACCTAAAATGTTGTATCTTGTAGAATGACTTTATTCTCCTCACTAGGTGTTGCCTGTACTGTTTTTTCTAGCCCACCTGAATAAGCATTGCATTCCCAGTATGTCACTTTGTATGTGTGGTGGGGATGTCCTACAGTAAAGAATTAGATATTAAACCATGCAAAACGAAACAGTTACAGTAGGAATTAAGAGTTAGCATTCTTAGCATCTATTTCTAGAGATGTTTATTTAGCTATACTGTAAATATTAGCTATATGGATTATATCCTGCCAAGGATATAACAGCCAGATGGCTTCCAGACATTCAGGGTACTTTCCACATGCCCAAACTGTCAAGCAGCTCAAGATGAGCTGACTAAAAGATAAGTTTGGGAAGCTTTACTGCCACCAAAGAGTATTGACCTCTGAACCTTTTGAGGATCGATGGTTGGCTTGTGTTTTCTTTTGCTGGGCAAATACATTCCCCTTGGCGAAAAAAAACTAGTTTCTTATAGTTATTGATGCTTTATTACTTTCTTCTTTAGGAAAGTTATTTTAAAGCTAGGAGTGTTGTGTTTTAATAGAATGTTTTGAGACTGTAACATACTTTTAAATAGAAAAATATATTTTTTTCTGTCAGTTTTAAATTTGAGTTAACTATCTTATAACATTTTTTCTGTGAAAAAATGGGGATGCCATAGTGCTTGAAAGTGCTTTTTACGGTGTTTTTTTTCCTCTCAAAAAAGTAACTACTGTGGGCTGGTAATTTTACCAGCATTTGCTGTTTGTCTTCCCTGAGAAAGAGGCACAATGTTTGTCTTGACCATGGAACAGATTGTCAGTCCCATGATTATTTCTTTTTCCAGCTACAAAAAGAAAAAGTTAAGCAAACAGCTTTTGCCACCACAACAGGCTAACAGCTTGTTTCAGCTGTGTGACTCTGCTGTGCCATTTGTTGTACATAGCAGGCTAACAGCTTGTTTCAGCTGTGTGACTCTGCTGTGCCATTTGTTGTACCTCAGCCCACTCATCATTTACCCCCAAACTCATCTAGTGTAGCACTTACAGCCACTATGGACTGGGGATTAGGCATGTCCCCTGTGAACCAACAAAGTAGAGGCACAAAGCTGCACAAATACTCACTTGAAAAACATCAAGCAGAATCCAGAAGTAGGTGGAGTTACATGGATATAAAAATTTTAAGTCATACAGAAATAAAAAATGTTAAGCGCTTTTCTCCTACTCAGGTATAACTTTGGACTTCATCAGCAGAACACTGACGAAGTTGAATGGTATATTTGTTTAGGACAAAAGGGCTTAACACTTTCCATTGATGCATGATCTACAATTTTTATACTGGTGACTTATTAAAGTGTTTTTCATCCATGTAACTCCATTTTGTACAAGACAGGAAGTTTAGAGAAATAGTTTATGGACACCTATACCAAATAAAGAAGGGCAACTTAGAGAATGCTTTGACTAGACATAGACAAGAACAGGTGGATCACATATTTCAGTTTAAGGCAATATATGGTATTACCCCTGATGGGAGAGGAGGCCCAGAATCTATGTACTTAGAAATACTAGAATTGATTTGGCAGCTCAGGACAAAAGCTTGTCCATTTCCTGGGCTAAATGAAATTTATTCCATCACATGCATATTAAAATTAAAAAAAAAAATGTTGAGGTAACTATTGTTGAGTAAGCACAAGGGAAGGTTACAACTGATTATTATATTTAACATATTAATATTACTGTTTAGTTAGTGCTTACTTGTTCTCAGTAAAAAATTGTGTGTTTATACATGTAATTGTAAGGGCATAATTTAATCGCAAGGCACTGAGTTTTTATTTGATGTAGGTGAATTTAGTGGGTGTATAAGGCTGATTTTTACAATTATGGTTGTATTAATATTTTATTACTTGCATAGTTAATACATTTCCAGTGTAATTTCTTGCATTGGTATGTATAAAGATTTTTATGCACAAAACACCTGAATGATTATATATGTATATACATTTTAACAGTACAGAATGTCTCAATAATTAATGATTTTAACAGGATATTTAACACACACATATATATATATATATATATATATATATATATATATATATATGTATATGTATTGTCATACATATATATTTTAACATATATACATTTTTTCTAATAGCAAGGGACTTTTTTTTTTAAAATGTGATGTAAATAGATTATATTAATGTGAAGGTAGTGATGCATTTTTATGATCACTTATTATGTATAGATTCAGTTTGTAGTTCAAGGGATGTGCAGACAGGTTTTGGAAAAGACACCTTTTATTAACAATTAGTTCATGAGTAATAGGTAGCCTTCATTCATTGGTTGTTAGGAGCAATGATTAGAATGTTGAGTGCATATAAATGTTCTTATTTGTTCAGTGCTTTTACCTGAAGAAGTCTCACCATTGGTGAGGCGAAAAGCGCTTTGTGTTACATTTTAGAACGAGTTATTGTTTTAAAAAAGTATATATTAAAGAACGTGTTTACTGACATTGTTGGTGTGGACTCTACACTTCTCTGTAGGTGTGTTTGATTGGTTTGTTGTCGTTTTATTTCCCGGTTGAGTAACTTCATTTTGTATTTAGATGCTCCTTATTCCAGATTCTGCTTGGTGTTTTTCATGTCATCTGTGGTTGATGGAGTCCCCTCAATGGGCAAAGGAGAAACACTCTTGTTGGTCCTAGGAAAGGGAACATGGAAGGTTTCCCTCTTGTGACAGAATGCTGTGCCCATCGTTGTGGAAGAGGCATCTGCCATTAGTAGCACGGTTGGTCAATTTTTCCTCTCAAAAAGAAACAGAAAACCAAACATATTTACTCTTCCTCAAATTACTTTGTATTGGAGTACATTACTGGGACCGGCTCAGGATTTAATTCAGGCCTTTGATTCTTTTTGTAAAGTAGTTTCTCGTTAAAGAAAGTGGGATACCTCTTTTCCTAAAGAGATTCAAGATTTTAAATCTGAACAGGAAGATGCAGAATGGATTCAGGTTTTGTTCTCAGATTACTGATTCAGACTCAGAGTATAGCACAGTTTCTGATTCTTCTGTAAGGGTTTCTCTTTCTCTGAGATTATTACTAGAATTTCCCAGTGTTTTCAGTGGGAGAACACTGAGGTTTCTCAGTCTCTCAAAAATACTGAGAGTTGTTGCAGAAGAATTTTCCAGAACCTACACTCATTCCTCCTGTCCTGTTTGCTTTAGAGGGTGTGTGTCTTACTGTGTGCAATTTTCCTGATAGTCAGGCAGCTGTCCCTAAAAAACACAGATGTGATGTATAAAGATTGTCAGTATTTTAAATGTTTATGTACGACTCCCAAACCTGATCCAGCAGCCATAGCTTTAGCTGACTCAAGTGGTGCTAAACATTTAGTTAACTACAATCCTATTCTTTCTAATTTAAGTGGTGCTAAGCATTTAGTTAACTAAAATCCTATTCTTTCTAATAAGGATTGGAAAATTTCCTCATAGTTAGGGGAAAAAGTATATACTTCTGCAGCTTTGATTTTTTAGCATTTTAAATTGTCAGGCTTATATGTTAAAGTTTGTTCTGACATATTGTGAAAGTAAGAGGAGTGTTTTATCCACAGTTTCTTCTTATGAGGAAAAACTGCATTAAATTACTTAAATTTCTTATATTGCACAGGCCCTATGCGTATGATATGCAATATGTGTATGATTCTGTTGATACTTTTTCCAGGGCTATGGCGACTGGTACTGTTTTACTGAGGTTTGCTTGGGTTTATTCTCAGAACCTTCTACATGATTTAAAACATGAGATTTAAAATTCTCCCTTAGACAGAGATTTAGAGTTTGGGGCCTCTGCTGCAGGGGTGATCAGAAAGTGTGATGAAAGGGACAAGCTGAACAAGAGAATCTCTAAGATTTTTTCAGCCCTCCTCTTCTAGATTGTCTAAGGGATTTTTTCTTTTTCCTCAAATAATTTTGGCAAAAAACAGAATAAGCAGCCTCAACAGAATTCAGGTAAACAGATATTTAAGAAGAAGTGGTAAGGGGTTCCAAAATGAAGTCTCAAACATCCCAAAACCAAGAAAGTCCAATACGTCTGAATGTCTATTCAGGAAACTTTGCCACCCCCTCCCACCCTGGCCCCTGTTCTCTTCCAGAAAGTCTGAATCTCCATTTTCTCTTTGGCAACAGTTTGTTTTAGACCAATAGGGTCCAAAAATCATTTAACAGGGTTACATATGGCAATGGGAATAAATACTTCCTTTCCAGGGGTCATCCCTTTTTCTGCAGATCAGACTCTTTTGTTTCTTCCTGTCCTTCATCACATGCTGTCCAAAGGAGTGATAGAACCAGTTCCTCTATTCCAGGTGAGGAAGGGAGTTTATTCCAGGGTGTTTGTAGTGCCAAAGAATGTTTGGAGATCAGTTCTGGATTTTTTTTTTTTCGTAAACCTGATTATGATAGTGTCCAAATTCAAAATGATGTCACTTCAAAACCTAATACCTCTTATTCCCTTTCAAGATTCCTGGTAACAGTAGACTTAAATGATGCTTACCATCACATCCCTATTAATCCACATTTAAGGCATTTCTAAAGTTTTGTCTGTCTGGGTCACATTATCAGTTCTCTTCCTTACTGTTTGGACTATCCACTACACAAAGAGTGTTCAGCAAGTGCCTGGCTCCAATTATAGCTCATTGCAGGCTACAGGGTATCTACATTTTCCATATTTAGATGACTTACTCATCTCTGCAGTCATTTTCAAAATGTCAGGGGTCTCTCTCTCTGAGAACTTTCAGAAATCTTTCTTGAATCACTCACACAGTATTGTGCTCCTTGATTGTCAACTAGACACCTCAGTTCAAAGAGCTTTTCTTCCACAGGGAAAGAATCTCTATCTAGATATATTTCTAAGGTTTTTCACTCAGACTTTGGTCATTCTGTGAGAATACCTCAGAATTTTTGGTCTCATGACATCTATGATGTCCCTGGCAAGACTCCACATGAGAAAGATATTATGGTATCTTAAATGTCTTTGGTTCTAGCATTAACACCCTTTTTCTTGCGAGATCACAGTACTGTCATTTGTCAGAAGAGAAATATGTTGGTGGAGACAACAGATATCCCTAAATCCAGGTCTTCCCTTTTCCATCCCTGCTCCAAAGTAGTCAGTCACCACAGACCCTTCAGACTTTGGAGAGCAGTTTTGGGAGGGATGAAAGTGCAGGGTGGTATGGGACTCCAAGGGCAGATGCAAGCACAGAAATACCAGGGAGATGCTTATCCTAATCAAGGCAGGCAACTCTCTCTCATCTTTGCTCCCCAGGACCTATTTAAGTGAATGCAGACAATACCACAGTCATTAGGTACACCAACAATCAAGGATAACCAGGTCATACCCCCTTTGCAGACAAGCTGAGCAGGACCAGGGCAGACCATCACAAATGGATACTAGATTAGGGGGTCTTCCATGATTTGATCTGTCTGTGGGAAGTTCCTCAAGTGCCTCTCCTCTGAACAATCAACTGGCAAAATTCTGTTGCAGAGCTCCATGCAAAAAGGCCTGGAAGACAGATGCCTTTTCTTTTCTATTCTTTGAACAGAAATATATGTCTTACCACCATTTCCACTAATATCAGTGTACTTCTGAATATTCAGGAGGAATCCCCCAAGATCATTGTGGTGACTCCCTTCTGACCCAGGCAGTCATGGTTCTCCCTTCCTTTGAAAATGGCCAGGGGCAATTACCACAAGCGTCTTCACAGAATGGATCTACTCACACAAGAAAAGGAGTGTTTGATACAGTTCAACATCAATTATCTTCACTTGACTGCCTGAGCGATAGGGTCTTAATTCCTTTTAGGCACCTGTTTTCTGAGGATGTACTGCAGGTACTAATGAGGGCAAGAAAGCCTGCTACTAGATAACCATATATTAGTAAATGGAAAAGGTTTTCTAGTTGGTGCCAACAGCATAACCAGCACCCATTTAGGACTAGTTGTTCTCTGGTTTTACAGTATTTGTGTGAGTTACTATCCTATAGTCTTTCTTATTCCTCTATCAAGGTTTATCTATTGACCATTTCAGCATGTCTGCCAAAGGATCCTCTTCTTTTAGGGCAGTCTGATTACAAAATGTTCTTGAAAGGGATTTTGCATAAGAGTTCTCCAAGTAAACCAGTGGGCCCTTCTTGGGATCTTTACTTTGTGTTAGAGCAGCTAACAATTGTTCCATTTGAACCAGCTAATCTGGCAGTTTTGAGTTCTTACTATAGAAAACAGTTTTGCTGATTGCTCTGACCTCTGCAAGAAAGGTATTTGAGTTGCAAGCTCTTATGGTGAGTCAACCCTACCACATTTTCCATAGAGACAGGGTTTTTGAGAACTAATCCTTCTGTTATGCCTAAAGTGGTATCCGAGTTTACTTTAAGCCAAACTATCCATCTACCTGTTTTCTTTCCTGAACTCGAAAATAAGGGAGAAAGGATACTGCATAGCTTAGATGTCTACAGACAACTCAGGACTACCTTGACAAAACTAAAATCTTTCAGATCTTTGGATCAATAGTTCATTTCTTGTAAAGGTAAGAAGAAGAAACAACCTGTGTCAAAACAGACTATTTCCAAATGGTGTTGTAAGACTATTACCTTCTGTTATACTCAATATGACAAATCTATTCCAGGCAGGGTGAAGGCCCACTCTACCATGGCCTTGGTTTTGTCTATGGATTTTTGGAAATGGTTTGATTCTAGAAGCATTCTAGAAGGTGCTACTTGGTTCTCTGTACAGTCTTTTGCAATGTGCTATAAGCTTGATTCCTTCTCTAAGTCTAGATCAAGTTTTGCTAAGACCATTCTCCAGGGGCGGACCCTTCTCCTTCCACTTCCCAAGTATAGCTAACTATGATAATCTATCCAAATAGCCATCGCTACTGTAGCAGTGATCAATAGGAAGAATATAGTACAGATGTGTAAGTTGAACTTACCATAACAGTAGATGTTCGAATGATCACTGCTGCTGCAACTGCTCCCTCCCTCCATGTTCCTGTCTTTTGGTGTGTTTTATTAAGCCAGGGTATGGGCATTTATTTTTTGTTGCTTTTAGCATTGTCCTTTCAGGGCTCAGCCTCCCTCCGTCTCTGCTTGCAGGAAATCTCTGAAAGGTTTTGTGTCCAAACATGTCTTTTAGTCAGCTCATCTCAAGCTGCTTGGCAGTTTAGATACATGGAAGGTGTCCTGAAGCTTTGGAAGCTGACTGGCTGTTGTATCATTGCTATGATATAACCCATACAGCTAAGACTACTGCAGCAGTTATCATTTGAACATCTACTGTTATGGTAAGTTCAACATACACAACTGTACTATGTTTTCATTAGATGCAGCAAAAATACTTAAGGAAGGGTAGGGGTTTTCAGTCCAATGTACATAAGGAAACAGCAAACTGGTATGGCATTTGTAATGTGTACCAGTATGTATGTAAACATTGTTTCCTGTGTAGAATACCAAGGAAGAAAGTGGCAAAACAGAGAAGACTGAAGCCAAAATGACTGAGTAATCATATAGCTATAGATTAAATCTAAGATTGTACAACCCAGGGATAAGGTTGTGTAACACTGGAGTGAAAATAATAAGTAAAAAGTGTATAAGTGGACGTAGAAGGTGACAGGGGTCATGCAGGAGGCTTGCTTTCCTAGAAAAAAAAAACAAGTTTGTTTTGTAATTTTGTATTACATGTGATGTGTTTGTGTTAATCTTTTTGCTCACTCTTTTCTGGTTTAGCATTTTGGTTGTTGAGATTCTAAATCTAAAAGAAAATGTAAAAAAAAAAAAATTCAGCATATTATGACACTATATAATGTATTATAAAAACACTTTCCAGTACTGAAATAGAGATGGAAGAAAGAAAGAACTGTTACGTAGGATACACTATGTTATCTGGGAAGTAAGGATGGCAAATGTATTTCATTGCAGTAGACATTTTTACTGGAAGTCTGTCACATGAGAAATGATGGCTAGTATGTTTAATCTCCACTAGAATAAAGCACAAAATAACAGGTTGGGATAGGATGCTGTTGGAAAAAATGCAATTAGTTATAGTCCTTAAAATCCTAAATAAATCTTTAATGCTATAGCATTAAAAAGAAAATCTCCAGGTCAAGTCAGGCAAATGGACTGCATATGTTCACTGACTGCATTACTAGAGCAGGTATGTATACCTTACTCTGAACTTTGTCTTTTATCTCCTAGAGGATGGTATTTACCTCAGATGCTGCAGACTTTGGTTTGTTTTTATGCTTTGCACTCCCTTAGCACCAGTCCAGTACTAGAGTCCACTGCCTTACACTTATTTATTTATTTGCTTATTGATTGTCATTTGATTATCGGGTAAGCCTAATTGAGTAGAAGCCCATTTTTCAGTGTAGGCCAGGGGAGAAAACTTTAAATTATTACAGAACATTTTAAGAACAATCATTTTTACAGTCTTCAAAAACAAAACAAAAACATCTGAAGTTTAAATAATTATAACACATTATTTATAATATAAAACATTAAGAATCAATAAAAGGTATATGACAATCATTTAATATTTAGAGAAATTTTAGACAGTTTGTAGAGAAATTAAAGGTAAGTTACTCTAATAGAAATAGGAGTTGCAATAAGAAGAAAGGGAAAAACAGGCTTATGGTTTATTTAGATAGAAAGTCGGGGAAGAGAATTAGATAGCAGTAAGGAAGCAAGTGAAGAAGGAATAGTAAGGCGATAAAAAAAATGAAAAAGCTCATGTTTACAGTTAGGGATATAGTTTATCCTGATTTTGAGCAAGAACTGAGACACATTTTAGCTAGGAAGTCTTTCAGAGTAGTTTTGAAAGACAGGAGGGAGGGTCTAATAGACCTGATGGATACAGGTAAGGAGTTCTAGACCTTAACCACCTTGTATGACAGACAATGCCCAGCAGATTTGCAAGGTTTGTAGACAGACGAGTTTTTGGTCACTGGATTGCAGTAGTCAACTGGGAACATAGTTGTTTAGAATGTTTTAGTGTTGAACAAACAGACAGATGCTGGATAATTTTATAGGTGGTAAGAAGTTGTGTATATGTTAGTAGATGTGGCATTTCTAACCAATTTAGGTTTTTCAGTGATATATAGTGGTGGGTTATGAAAGGGTAATGTGCTGCAAATTTAGCAACTTTGTATAGCATTATTCAAGTTTTAATTTTTGTGAAGTCTGGAAGTTAGTAAGGATGTAAGGGCCATAACGGAAAGTGAGGAAGAGGAGATAAGTAGTGACAAGTGTAGTTTTAGTTGCATTGGTGAGAAAGTTTTTGGCTCTGTAAAGCAGCCCTAGTTTCTGATGAGTTTTTCTAATGCAATTTTGTATATGCAGGTCGAATGTAAGATTATCATCCACTATCACCCCTAATAGTTTACTATGAGAAGTGACTTCAGTGTTTGTATTATAAAGAGAGCCGACTTTAAATTTAGTTTTTTCATAAGACAGGGATTTGGGGAAAAAAGTAGTAGTTTGGTCTTTTTGGGTTGAGCATGAGTTGTGAGTTATGAAGCCTTCTTATCCCTTGCCTTCTGGATATGGCAGACAAGACAACTGATAGTCAGTTCATAACTGTATAAATGCCATTCTATTAATACTTTTTTTCTGGATCTACTCAAACATTAGAGAACCATGTGATATGTCTACTTGTCCTTGGGAGTAACAGTAGTAGTAATGGCAGGAGTAATGCCAGGAGTAACGGCAGTAGTAATTGCAATAGCAATGACAGAAGTAATGGCACTAGTAATGGCAGATGTAATGGCAGGAGTAAGAGCGGTAATGGCACTAGTAATGGCAGATGTAATGGCAGGAGTAAGAGCGGTAATGGCACTAGTAATGGCAGATGTAATGGCAGGAGTAAGAGCGGTAATGGCACTAGTAATGGCAGATATAATGGCAGGAGTAAGAGCAGTAATGGCAGTAGTAATGTTTTGAGCTTCCTGTTTGCCTTCCATGTTCTGTTGCAGAATAGTGGTAAGCAGTCCTGCAGACATTGTCACCCTGGTAACTGATGAGTCTGCTAACTAATTCCTTCCTGAGGAACAGGTGCAATGTGAAAATCAGTCAAGGAGATAGCTGTTAGCTGAGGTACAATGCATAAGTATGCATGGCAGGTGCTCACAGAATGTACTTTATTATACAATATACTGCTATGCCTCGGTCAGTATCTAGAGATGACGACATGTGCATTCTGCAGCACTGTACAGTAGTTATCATCCTCAGTGAGTGGCTGCCAACATTATGAATAGTGTGAGGCACACTACAAGATTCAAAGGCGGAGTCAAGGACACTTCTGTGTAATGGCAGCAATAGGCATTCTTACACTATGCTGGCAGCGGTCTGTGTCCTACTACTGTATGTCCAGCTGCAATGTGTTTGTTGCTTTAGTGCTGCAAGGCATGCATCCTGTAGTTCAGGATGGGCCTGGTGAATTGCTGTCCTACTGATGTTCCATATGTTGATTTAAGCAGAAGTTTTTGTGCTGTCCATATGTGTTTGTGCTGACTATTGATAGGTAGACATCATTAATATAGGTTACTGTGTATCTGCAGACATCTGCAGGTTTAAGTGTATTGAATCTTCTGCTACCTTTATGAGAGATTTAATTTGTTTGATCATTAACACCTAACATTACTGTACTATTTCTGCTGCATATGAAAAGGGTGGGGGTGATGTGTGTGTGTGTGTGTGTGTGTGTGTGTGTGTGTGTGTGTGTGTGTGTGTGTGTGTGTGTGTGTGTGTGTGTGTGTGTGTGTGTGTGTGTGTGTGTGTGTGTGTGTGTGTGTGTGTGTGTGTGTGTGTGTGTGTGCGTGTGAGCATATACATGTGCTACATAGCTAGCTAGAAATGCTTTCAAAAAACTGCCAGTGTGCTGTATGCTTTGTTACACATGCTATTGCAACCTATGGACAGACAACAGCAATTCCTGCTACTCATAACATATGCCAGACATCCTATAAGCATCCAGATACACACCAGGAAATGAAAGGAATGATACTAAATGTACTGCTGGAGAAAATACAGCTGTAGCTGAGGAGTGCTGTTCAAGGTAGTCAGATATAACAGACTAGCAACCAGTAAGTAACTGCAGATGCTGCATGTGATAAAATGTACACTGAATGACCTGTTTGCATGTGATAAAATGTACACTGAATGACCTGTTTGCATGTGATAAAATGTACACTGAATGACTTGTTTGCATGTGATAAAATGTACACTGAATGACCTGTTTGCATGTGATAAAATGTACACTGAATGACCTGTTTGCATGTGATAAAATGTACACTGAATGACCTATTTGCATGTGATAAAATGTACACTGAATGACCTATTTGCAAAACAAATGAGCAATCTGGACTGACATGCATCCACGGTGCAGACCTACAATGTACATTACTTCAGTGCCTTGTGTTACTTCTTGCTACACTATACTGTCCTGTCTGATAATAATTTACCAAGCATCTGTATGAGATTCTGTAATGTATGGTGCTGCTATATAGAGTAGTATTAATTAGTTGGTTTAATGAACAATACATTGGTGCTTTGCCATTCTGCACATTTTTCATCGTTATCAAACCACAAGTATTAGACTTATCTCTTTCTCATAAGAAACATATCTTAAACTACAGCAGTCAGTGACAGTATTTTTAATATTAAGCACACATAAATCAACCCCTCACCAGTAAGACACCAGCTCTTGCAGCAGCTAAAGCATGCTGGAGATGTGGAATACTGTTAGAAAGCAACACAGAAATGAATATACTGTATATAAG
>NC_056748.1:290057275-290059775 GCF_019279795.1 Protopterus annectens | reverse complement strand
TACCTGCTGCTGAGTTCTCTGAGGAGGAACATGACCTATTAGACGAATGGAAGTCAGCGTCTCTTGAATGCACTAGCAAGTGGCTCCGTATTTTGATCAAATGGAACCAGAGAGCGCATGATAAACTTAAAAATGAGATTTTGCATCTGCAGGACGAGGTGGTGGGGGTGTCCTGCTTCACGATGCAATTTGCCAAAATTACTGACAAAATCTCTAAACTAGAGGCTGATATCCTGCTACGGAAAAGGAACAAACTTTTACGTGACATGAAGGACTACGAAAGTGGCGTCTTATTTTCATGGCAACGTGATGCAACACGTAGCAGATCAAAGGTCAGGAGAAATTCGCGAACACAACACAGCACTTCGGCGTCCTCAGGGGAACGGGAAAGGAACAACTTTACGAAAAATGTGACTTTTGCTAATTTTATTAATAATGGACACAGTGAAAACAAAGGTATAAATGATTCTCCTTCTAATGTTTCTACCACTGATGGTTCCTTTCAGACCAATAAATCTGGTCGAGGGAGAAATGGGAGAAAGGGTAGAAACCGCTTCAAGGAGTGAGCATGTGAGTGCACTATCTGAATATAATTTATGCTTGGTTAATTTATCTCATTTGACTGTGAATGATGCTATGAGGTCTGTGTTATTTAAAGGTAGTAAGTTTGTGCCAACTTTTTTTCCCTCACTTAGTGATATGTATTTTGAACTTCAAAAGTTTGTGAGGAAATTATATTTAAAACTGTTTTTTCATAATGACAAGGCTGGGCACACTAATGATATAGCAAGTGATAACTCTGAATGTGATGATATTATTGAGGAGGATGATGAATTATTAAATCTGTCTATTTATGATTATGAAAATGCTGATTTGCCTTCTGAAGATGAAAACACATTTGGTGAGAATAAGGGTGAAAATAAGGGTGATATTTTTTTCACCGGATATGGGAGGTTGTCAATACCATATCTAGCATCTGACAGTAAATTTACACCCAATATAAAAGTACCTGCCATTTCTACTTTTTTCAAAATAATATTCAAAGAAATAACATTTATAATGGAAAGTCTTAAGAATAGTTCTAAACATTACAATTTAAGTAAAGATGAATGGATGTCTTTGAAGCATATGAAAAAAAAAAAAGGAATTTATCTTTAAATGTGCAGACAAAGGGGGCAATTGGGTTATTTTAAACAAATCAGATTATTGTGAAATGATTTATGATTTGTTAAAAAATGAAGATGAGTACTTGTGTTTGAACATGGACCCCATTACAGAATTTAACATTGAATTGTTGAATTTATTGGAAAGAGGGGAACGTCTTGTTTTTTTTAACCAGAGTGATGTGGGGAAATTGTTCATTAAAATACCTATGACACCAACATTCTATGCCTTACCAAAAGTGCACAAAAGTTTATTAAAGCCACCTGGTAGGCCTATAGTGTCAGGGAGAGGCTCTTTTCTTAGTAATGTGAACATTTTCTTGGATTTCCATTTAAAATGCCACCTATCTAAAGTTACAGCTCACATCTTAAATACTCAAGATCTATTGGATAAACTCTCTAATGTCAAATGGAACAATAGTTATTATTGGGTAACTATAGATGTGAAGTCATTATATACCAACATTAACAAAAGATGGGGGCTTGAAGCTGTTCAGGATATGTTGGGAGACGGACATAGAACTACCTTTTTGATACAAATGCTGGAATTTTGTCTTTCTCATAATTATTTTTGTTTTAATAATGATTTTTTTCTTCAGTTAAAAGGAACAGCTATGGGGGCTGCTTTTGCGCCCTCATATGCCATTATGTACATGGGATACTTTGAGAAGTTGTATATTTATTCAACTTCTTTTTATCAAAAAAATGTAGTATTCTACAAACGATTTATTGATGACCTTCTATTGATATGTAGTGGTGATATTAGTGAATTTTTGGAATTTTTTGAGGAACTAAATAATAATGATCATGGTTTAACCTTCTCTTGTGAATACAATAGGGATAAGATTAACTTTCTAGATATAACATTATTTCATGAATATGAAAGTATAGGGTGTAAACCTTTTAGGAAAGAGACTTCTGTAAACATGTTTTTACATGCAGAGAGCATGCACCTTGAACATCTGATATGGTCATTACCTTCTGGTGAATTTCGAAGAATTTATGACCATACCAGTGATGAAAATGAGAGCTATAATGAGTTAAAGAAGGCTGAATTAAGATTAAGTAAGAGAGGTTATAATGAAGACCATTTGTTAATATGTAAGAATAAAATATTAGGTGTTATGGACCACATAGAACATCGACAATATGAAGGTACACAGGATAGACAAAATTCTTTAGTTAGAGAAAGAAATAATGATGGAGTTAAGGCTAATGAGGCTAAATTATTTTTTGTCACAAAGTACTCTCCTCTATCGAAAGAATTAAGTAAAATTGTGAGAAAATACTGGTATTTAATATATGAGGATGAGAACATAGGTCATTTGTTTCCCAAA